>NW_020837951.1:61414093-61468946 GCF_003676395.1 Aethalodelphis obliquidens | reverse complement strand
TGTGTGTGTGTGTGTGTGTGTGTGTGTGTGTGTGTGTGTGTGTGTGTAAGAGGAGACTTGGTAAGAAGCATATCAAGCCCATATAATCTGTAAGCCCACTAGTCCAAAAGTTTGCCTCTTTCAACATTCCAGAGTAGTATAACTTGATATTCCACAACTAAATATTCCTAAGATAGCAATTATATTTCCTAGGGGAAATTCTCTGATCATATTACAGCAAAGATTATTAAATCTCTCCATATCCATTCTCACCTTTTTCTTTTTAGTAATATGACATTTCTTCCTCATTCCCTGATCAAGATTTAGCTGAGAATGTGCCTGTCCACCAGAGACTTCACTGCTCAGACTCCTTTGTACCTTGCTGAGGAAATGTGAATAAGTTAGAGCTAGTGGGGCGTGGGCAACAGTGATGAGGGTGTCAGGGAGGAAGACATTTTTCCCCTACCCTTCTGGTGTTTCTCGCTGATCTAAAACTAAATTGACATGAGACAGATTCACAAGATAAAAATCAAATGAAAGTTTAATAACATGTATATATGGGAGAGACCCAGGAAATCTGAGTAACTTGTCAAAAGGACTGAACCCCTCACCTTAAATACCATCTTCAGCTCAAGACAAAAGAGGATGTTGGGGAAGTGGTTTGGGACTTTAAAGGGGAGGAAGGTATTTCACATGAAGATGGAAAAGCAAATGTTTGGTAAACAAATGTTTGCTGGTCCCTGCAGAGTTAGTGGGACACAGAGAGGAATTTTAATAGACTTTGCTAGGTTCCTCCCTGTCTACACACCTGAATCCTACTATAGTTATCTATGGTGATAGCTCCCTTCCTGGAACAGGTTCTCTATTTACAGTCTTTAAGGCAGTTAAGGGGAAGGTCAAATTTTCTAGGTGTTTTGGATTTTGATTGTTGTCAACTCGAAATAAGCTGCATACCAAAGAGACATTTTGGGGTGGCAAGCTTTCCCCCCTAAAAACGTAACCTTTATGTATATATACATGTTTCCTCTGTTATTCCTTTCCCTACCCTGAGTATTGGGAACCAGTCCTAGAGGCTTTCAGCTTCAACCCTACAGACACATCTAACACCCCGGGCAAAGGCAGAGGAGAAGCAAGAAGGGCTGTGGGTCCCTGCATGATCTCATGTTGCCAGGCCCCTCTGCCACAGTAGGCTACGAACCATGGACTCTTTCAGGAGAGAGAAATAAATTTCCATCTCATTTGAAACTCAACATTTTGGGGTATTTTTATTGTAGCAGCTCTTCCTGTAAATTAATATAAAATACATCTATACAATACTGTTAATTGGAGAAATACGGCCGCAGTAAACAGTTCGTCAACTTTTACTTACTGCTTTCGTAAGATCTGGCTGATGAGTACTAAGATTTCTTCACAGTAAAGCTCTAACATTTCCGGAGTTTGTGTAAGTGGACTAGCAACAATGAATGTGTTTCCAGTTGTAGGTTTTTTGTTTGTTTGTTTTAAAATGGAAGCCCAGGCTTCCCTAGTGGCGCAGTGGTTGAGAGTCCGCCTGCCGATGCAGGGGACACGGGTTCGTGCCCCGGTCCGGGAAGATCCCACATGCTGCGGAGCGGCTGGGCCCGTGAGCCATGGCCGCTGAGCCTGCGTGTCCAGAGCCTGTGCTCTGCAACGGGAGAGGCCACAACAGTGAGAGGCCCGCGTACCACACACACACACACAAAAAATGGAAGCCCATTCACTTTTTTTTTTCTTGAGATTGGGATGGCTGATGGGAAACCATTAAATGAAATCCACACCCAGCCAGAAGATCTCAACAACAGCATGATAATATGTTTCAGGAGAAGTATAAAGGGATTAGAAAAGCAAGAAAGAACTAGTAACCTTTCTTCAATGGCATTTTTCATTCTCTCACAGGGCTACCATACCCAGAAGGATATTTTAAAACCTGAATTCTCAGCCCTTTGTAATAGCATAAGCATAACTTTTTAAGACTGGCCTGACATTCTGTAATAATTTTTTTTTCCTCCAGTGGAGATGTGAAGTCAATAGCAGCTTCATAGCTTTTTATTAGATGTCTTTTGAGCATGGACTACATGAGTTTCCTATGGAGCTTGACAAAGGAGAAATTTTGGCATTGAGAAGAGCCTCTGGTGTGTTAGAAACAGAAAGCAACATATGTGCTTCAGAAATAGCAAATGTCTTGCCTGCCAAACCAACCCTGTGGTGCACATACTTCTGTACTACAGACCTGTCCTGTCAAACTCAAAGAAGAGGGGAAACCAGTGGAGTCCTTTCTGGCTCAGGATGATTACCCTGAATCCCTGTTAAAAGAAAAACCCATGACCTTCCTCTCTCAAGGAAAACTGTATGCCTCACTGATTCTCATTTTAATGCACAGTTCTGTGTCCTTGCATATAAAAACATTATTTGAAGGCTTCAAGAAACAAACAAGGCATGGCTATGGGGGATGCTAATTCAGGTCCACCTAATTCCCAAATTCATGTTGCCTCCACTATATTTTTCGTTTAGATATTAATTACTACACAAAGCAATAGAAATCATTTGGCATCTGTGATTTATAAGAAATACATATTTGCCTTTCAGATGACCAAAGATATATTTCTCATGTATATTTGATCTTCATCCACAGTTCCTGGCTCACAGCTCCTGAAACACTTGAGATTTCCTAAGTGAGAGAGTAATAATGTAACTGAACCCAGGTTTGGCTGCTCTCAGCTCATAAGCCAATAATTCGAGAGACAAGTATAGGTAGAGAGGAAAGGTGTTTTAATCTTTAATCAGAAAACCCAGCAATCTGGGGAGAAGGTGGACTCGGGTCCAGAGACCAGCCCTGAAGAGTCTGCTCAGCCATGACAGTTTTTTTTTTTTTTGCGGTAAGCGGGCTTCTCACTGCTGTGGCCCCTCCCGCTGCAGAGCACAGGCTCTGGACGCGCAGGCTCAGCGGCCACGGCTCACGGGCCCAGCCGCTCCGCAGTACGTGGGATCTTCCCGGACCGGGGCACGAACCCGTGTCCCCTGCATCGGCAGGCGGACTCTCAACCACCACGCCACCAGGGAAGCCCTCGCTATGACAGTTATTAAAAGGAAAAATGGGGCAGGGGGAAGAATCTCAGTGAATCATCAAGGCAGGAGGTTGGGTTCTGCATCATGCTCCATTGAGTGCAGACTGGCTGACTCTTTCTTCAGATATTGCCTACATGATCTGCCTGCAGGATCACTTAGGGGGGCTGTTGAGGGTAGAGAGCTAGTCATTTTTTAACTGCTTAATTCTTCACTCTTCATTTTATCTAGGAAAAGAATCAACAGGTTAGACAGGGCATGGTGTACATTCAGGAGCGCATAAGTCAGGAGTTAGTTTCAATTGCTTAGTGATCTCATCCGTATCATTAGGTTCTTTTAAGGAAAGAGGGGAACAGAAATGGGCAAACAGGAAAGGAGCAAAAGAGCTGCTTTCAATAAAAGTGTCATTTGTTATGTCAGTGAGGTGGCTTTTGGGCCCCACTTGAGGATGGGAACTGGTTGCCAGGAAAACCAACCGTGTGACTAGAGGTTGGAACTTTTAGTCCCACCCCAAGACCTCCTTGAGGGAAGGGAGAGGGGCTGGAGGTTGAATTATTGGCCAAGGGCCAATGATTTAATCAATCATGGCTATGTGATGAAGCTTACATAGAAAATCAGAAAGCAGAGGCTTTGGAGAGCTTCTGTGTTGGTGAACCTGTGGAGATACAGGGAGAGTGGCTTGCCTGGAGAGAGCATTGAAACTCATTGTCCTTTCCCCATAATTTTGCCCTAAACATTTATTCCATCTGGCTACTCCTGAGTTAGAGACGGGGTTCTGGGAGCTTCTAAGTTGGGGAAACAGAATACTTCCAGGTGCCATCTTTCTGGGCCTCAGGTTTTATGAGGACAGAAGCTCCTTTGTTCAGGACCTCACCCATGTATCTCTCTATCTGGCCGTTGATTCGTATCCTCTAATATCAACTGATAATCTAATTAATAAACAGATTTCCTGAGATTTGTGAGCTGCAAGGAGGGGAACCCAAGGAGGGGGTCATGGCAATCTGTGATTTATAGCCAGTCAGTCAGAAGTACAGGTAACAACCTGGGCTTGCATTTGAAGTTTGAAGTGGAGGGTGGTCTTTTTGGATGGAGCCCTTCCTCTGTGGAATGCAATGCTACCTCAGGGCCAATAGTGTTAGAACTGAGTTGAATTTTGGGAAACCCAGCTGGTGTCTGAACATTGCTTGGTGTGGGGAAGCTCATACCTTCACAAACATTGTAATTGGTACTAGAATCACTTTAACATCTTACGTATTAAGCACTAATTTCACTAAAGAGAACGAGGAACTTTGTATTAAAGGAATGTAATCAAGAACTGTACAATTATAGACCTTTTTTCTGACTCTTTAAACCTTATCTAACAGTTCTGTAACTGAAGTCCACAAAAATCATGGCATCTTTAAAAGCTTACAGCAGGCAATAAACCTCCTATGAAACATTACAATAAGAACTATCCAGGGCTTCCCTGGTGGCGCAGTGGTTGAGAGTCCACCTGCCGATGCAGGGGACACGGATTCGTGCCCCAGTCCGGGAAGATCCCACATGCCGCAGAGCGGCTGGGCCCGTGAGCCATGGCCGCTTAGCCTGCGCGTCCAGATTGGTAAGACAACTTTATAGTATATATTTTGCTTCTCCCCTAAAATCCCCAGAATACTAAAAGTCAAAAAGCACAGCAAGAAAAAAAAAAATCATGACAAAATAGACCATTATGGCATAAAACAGCAAAAACAAATCTAAAATAACACTTTCAAGAACATTTGTTTTGACTTCTCAAGAGAAAGAAGAGTTCCTTCAACGTAAGAACACAATACTGACTGAACAAAAAACAGTAACAACAAACAGATGAGGACTTTGTTTTCATAAGGGAATTGTAAGAGACAGAACCTTGGAAGCATCTTGCATCACTTTTTGTTTCTCCTGATTTCCCTAGCAACAGAGTGAATGCAGCTACAATTGTCAAGCCAAAACTTGTGGCTTTTTGGTCAAAGTCCAGCTCTCAGCAAATGGATTTTGGTTTCAACTAATAGCCTAGCATTGGAGGCACCTGAAGGTAAAGAGCCAGAAATTAAGCTAAGAGAAAAAGAAGCCTTGAAAGTCAAAGTAAAACCATGAGAAGCTACATGATTGAATCAAAAATCGAATGACAAATAAGAGTATTTTGAAGTGCAGAGGTCCTTACTCCATGCCTGATATTCTTTTTACAAGCAGACATATATTTCTTTCGTTAAATATATAACCTCAGTGACATGTGACAAACTGATACAACAACACCTGTAAATAGCAAGGATTGGCATAATTTAAGACTTAGAAACGATAAACATTTTTCCTCTCCGTATTGCATTCTAGGCTGCCTTCTCTTAACTCTATTTTCCTCTTTCAATAGACTGTGTTGCCCCAGAATTCATATGCTGAAACCTAATACCCATTGTGGTGGTGTTTGGAGGTGGGGCCTTTGGGAAGCGATTAGATCACGAGGGCAAAACCCTCGTGAATTGCACTAGTACCTTTGTAAAAGAGACTCTGGAGAGCTACCTCATTCTCCTCCCTCATGTGAGGACACATCTAGAAGAAGACTGCCCATGAGAGCAGGCCCTCATGGGATGTTAAACTGCTGGTGACTTGATGTTGGATTTCCCAGCCTCCATAACTGTGAGAAGTAAATTTCTGTTACTTATAAGCTACCCAGTCTATGGTATTCTTGCTGTAGCAACCCAAATAGACTAAGATGCCACGCTTAGAAAAATTTTCTGTAGCAATGCCTTAAATCTCTATATCTATATACTGCACATGTATATAAAAGCCTAGACTTTACTAGGCTTTGAGAAGAGATATCCTCTGAGACACTTATTTCCAATTGTTAACTTACTATTAGATGTCCTACAAGAGCTTTATATTCAACATTTAGAGAAAATGATCCTTTTTCCAAACCTGGGATCCTCCTTCTGTGTTCTCTAAATTAATAATTTCTGCTCTTATATATATAGTAAGGCAATTTGGTGTTTTTTTCCTATGGGATTCATATTCATTTATCAATCCATCATCCATTAGTTTTTTAATTCACTGATAAAAAACAAGTATTGATCTGCCAGCTACAATTTTAGGTGCTGGAGCTGCAGTAGTAAAAACTTGGGTGGAAAAAGTGGTCCTGCCTTTATAGCACTTGCATTTTTGTTGAGAAAGATAAATAATTAAAGCAAACATGTAAAAACATAGTATGAGATACAATAATAAATGCTGTAAAGAAGAATAAACCAAATCAAGAAGCAAAATGTGTGCTGGGGAGAAGTGGGCCTACTCTTTGTAGGACAGTCAAGGAAGAATTCTTTAATAAGATGACGTCTGAACAGATCAGTAAAGGGAATGAAGATGCCAGCCATACAGACTACTCTATGAAACAAGAGCATTATAATTAGAAAAGAACATCAAGGTCCTGAGGTAAGAGTATGCTAGACAAGTCCAAGGAATGTTAAGGGGCCGGCATGGTTGGAACTGGGTGAGTGAGAACAGTGGTAGAAGTTGAAATCATGGAGGTATGGACCGTATCAAGTAAGGTTTTATAGATCATAGTAAATATTGTTTTATCCATTGATATGTATTAAATCACCTAAAATAATTATTAATTTCTTTTGTTCTGTGGACTGATTCAGTTGGGGGTAGAATACTTTTGCCAGTATGGAGGTATAATTGACAGGTCACATTGAGTAAGTTTAAGATATACAATAAGTTGATTTGATATTATACTATTACAAAATAATTACCATCAAAGCACTACCTAACACTTCCAGCCATCACATAATTACCATTTCTTTTTTGTAAGATACTTAAGATTTACTCTGTTAACAACATTCAGGCGTATAATACAGTATTCTTAGCTGTAATCACAATGCTGTACGTTACATCTCAAAACTTAATCTTGTAAGTGGAAGTTTGTACTCTTTGAACAATATCTTCCCATTTCCCCCCACACTTAGTCCTGGGAACCACCATCCTCTGTTTCTCCGAGTTTAGCTTTTTTAGATTCCACATATGTGATATCATATGGTATTTGTCTTTCTCTGGCTCATTTCACTTAATGCCCTCAAGTTTCATTCAAGTTGTCATAAATGGTGGGATTTCCTTTTCTCGTGGCTCAATAATATCCTATTGTGTATGAGTATACCACATTTTCTTCATTCATTCATTCATTGACAGACACATTTTCATATCTTGGCTATTGCGAATAATGCTGCGGTGAATATGGGGGTACATTATCTCTATGAGATCCTGATTTCAGTTCCTTTGGATATATACCCAGAAGTGGGATTGCTGGGTGGTTTGATATTTTTATTTTTAACTTTTTCAGGAACATCCATTCTGTATTCCATAGTGACTGTAACAATTTTCGTTCCTACCAGTGTTACACAAGTCTTCTTTTATCTTCACACTCTAACTGACACTATTTTTTGTCTTTGGGATGATAGCTATTCTAACAGGTGTGAAGTGACAGGTCATTGTAGGTTTTTCTTTTTTAACATCTTTATTGGAGTATAATTGCTTTACAATGTTGTGTTAGTTTCTGCTGTATAACAAAGTGAATCAGCTATATATATACATATATCCCCATATCCCCTCCCTCTTGAGTCTCCCTCCCACCCTCCCTATTCCACCCCTCTAGGTGGTCACAAAGCACCAAGCTGATCTCCCTGTGCTCTGTGGCTGCTTCCCACTAGCTATCTATTTTACATTTGGTAGTGTATATGTGTCCATGCCACTTTCTTACTTCGTTCCAGCTTACCCTTCCCCCTTCCCATGTCCTCAAGTCCATTCTCTATGCCTGCGTCTCTATTCCTGTCCTGCCCCTAGGTTCATCAGAACCAGTTTGTTTTTTTTTTTAGATTCCATATTTGTGTGTTAGCATATGGTATTTGTTTTTCTCTTTCTGACTTACTTCACTCTATAGGTCATTGTAGTTTTGATTTGCATTTCCCTGATGATTAGTGATGCTGAACACCTTTTCTTGTACCATATGTCTTCTTTAGAAAACTGTTTGCTTCCTTTGCCCTTTCTTTTTTTTTTTTTTTTTTTTTTTTTTGCGGTACGCGGGCCTCTCACTGTTGTGGCCTCTCCCGTTGCGGAGCACAGGCTCCGGACGCACAGGCTCAGCGGCCATGGCTCACGGGCCCAGCCGCTCCGCAGCATGTGGGATCTTCCCGGACCGGGGCACGAACCCGTGTCCCCTGCATCTGCAGGCAGACTCTCAACCACTGTGCCACCAGGGAAGCCCCTCTGCCCATTTTTTAATGGAGCTATTTGTTTGTTGCTGTTGTTGTTTTTGAGTTCTTCATGTATTTTGGATATTAATTCCTTATCAGATAGAAGGTTTGGAAATATTTTCTCCCATTCCATACATTGCCTTCTCATTTTCTTGGTTGTTTCTTTTGCAGTGCAGAAGCTTTTTAGTTTTATGTAATCCTGGCTATTTATTTTTGCTTTTGCTGTTTGTGCTTTTGGTGTCTTAATGAGGAAATTTCTGCAAAGACCAATGTCAAGTTGTTAGCGTATAGAAATGCAACTCTTTTCTGTATGTTAATTTTGTATCCTGCAACTTTACTGAATATATTGATTAGTTCTAGCAGTTTTTTGGGGAAGTGTTTAGGATTTTCTGTCTGCAAACAAAGATAATTTTACTTCTTCCTTTCCTCTTCGGATGCCTTTTATTTCTTTATCTTGCCCGATTTCTCTGGCTAGAATATCCAGCACTATGTTGAATAGGAATGGTGAGAATGGGCATCTGTGTCTTGTTCCTGACTGTAGAGGAAAAGCTTTGAAGCTTTCACTATTAAGCATTGTGTTGGCTTTAGGTTTGGCATATATGGCACTTAATGTGTTGAGGTATGTTTCTTCTATATCCAGTTTGTTAAACATTTTTATCATGAAGGGATGTTATGTTTTGTCAAATGATTTTTCTACCTCTGTTAAGATGATCATATTATTTTTATCTTTCTTCTGTTAATGTGGTGTGTACCATATATTGATTTGTGGATGTTGAACCAGTCTTGAATCTCAGGGTTACATCCCACTTTATTATGATAAATGATCCTTTAATGTGCTGTTGAAATCACTTAGCTAATATTTTGTTGAGAATTTTTACATTTATTTTTGCCAGGCATATTGGTTTGTAATGTTCTTTTCCTGTAGTGTCCTTATCTGTCTTTAATATCAGGGTAATACAGGCCTCATAAAATGAATTTGGAAGTGTCATTTACTCTTCAGTTTTTTTTTTTTTTTTGAAGTAATTGGAAGGAATTGACATTAATTCTTCTTTAAATATTTGATAGAATTCACCAGTGAAACCATCTAGTTTTCTAGTTTTCTTTCCTCTTTTGGGAGGTTTTTTGATTACTGATTCATCCCCTTGCACATAATTTGTCTGTTCATGTTTTCTATTTCTTCATGATTTCATCTTGGTAGGTATATGTTTCTAGTAATGTATTGATTTCTTCTGGGTTATCAAGTTTGTTGGTGTATAATTATTTATAATAGTCTCTCATGATCCTTTGTATTTCTATGGAATCATTGTTACATCTTCTCTTTCGTTTCTGATTTTATTTTTTCTAAATTAGTCTAGCTAAAGTTTTGTCAATTTTACCTCTAAGAAAACCAGTTTTTTAGCTTGTTGATGTTTTCTATTGTTTTTTGGTCTCTATTTCATGTATTTATGCTCAAGTCTTTGTTATATCCTTTCTTCTGCTAACTTTGGTCTTTATTCATTTTTCCTCTAGTTCCTTTTGGTGTGGGATTGTTTATTTGTTATCTTTCTTGTTAATGTAGGTGTTTATTGCTGTAAACTTCCCTGTTAGAACTGCTTTTGCATTATCCCACAGGTTTTGATATGTTCTGCTTCCATTTTCATTTGTTTCAAGATATTTTTTGATTACCCTTTTTATTTCTTCTTTGACTCATTGGTTCTTCAGTAGCATGTTGTTTAATCTCCATATATTTGTAAATTTTCCAAACTTTTTCTGTTACTGGCTTCTAGTTTTACATCTTTGTGGTCAGAAAAGACTCTTAGTATGTTTTCAATCTTCTGAAATTTGCTAGGATTTGGTTTATGATCTGTGATTAGTCCTGAAGAAGGTTATGTGTGTGCTGGGGAAGAATGTGTATTCTGCTACTCTGGGATGAAGTGTTCTGTATATGTCTATTAGTTTTATTTGTTCTGAAGTATTGTCCAAGTCCTAGGTTCCTTGTTGATTTTCTGTCTGGATGATTTTTTCATTGCTGGAAGTTGAGTATTGAAGTCCCCTACTATTATTTTTGGCTGTTTGTCTTTTCAAGTCTATTACTATTTGCTTAGTATATGTAGTTGCTCTCATGTTCAGTGCATATATATCTATGATTGTTTTATCTTCTTGATAAATTGACCTCCTTTTCTTTATATAATGACCACTTTTGTCTCGTTACCATTGTTGGCTTAAAGTCCATTTTGTCCAGTATAAGTATAGCTAACCCTTCTCTCTTTTAGTTTTTACTTTAATGGAATATCTATTAACAACCCTTCACTTTGAGTTATGTGTGTCCTTAAAGCAGAAGTGCATCTCTTGTAGCCAGTTCAAAGTTTGCATCTTGTTTTTTTGTTTTTTGTTTATTTCCTTGTTTGTTTTTTAAATCTATCCAGCCACTCTATGCCATTTGACTGAAGAATTCAATCCATTAACATTTAGAGTAATTACTTATAAGGGCTTACTAATGCCATCTTATTGCTTTCTAGCTGTTTTGCAGTTCCATGGCTCTTTTTCCTTTTTAAATTGATGATTTTCCTTAGTGGTCTGCTTTGATTATTTTCTATTTATCTTCGGCATATCTATGGTAGATTTTTGCTTTGTGGTTCCCATGAGGCTTACATAAAACATATATGTATATGTATTTGTGTATATATATATTCTCATTATATTTCCTACTGATAACAATTTAACTTCAATTCCATTCAAATCCTCCATCCTTCTGTTCCCCCCTTGATGTTTTTGATATCACCATACCTCTTTTTATATTATGTAATCCATTAACAAATTGTAGAAGCTATAGCTATTTGTTATACTTTTGTCCTCTAACCTTTATACCAAAGTTAATTAGTTGTCAAACCACCATATTAGAGTATTGGGGTATTCTGAATTTGACTATATGCTTACCTTTACCAGTGTGTTGTATATTTTCCTATATTTCAATGTAATTAATTAGCATGCTTTTGATTCAGCTTGAAGAATTCCTCTCTGCATTCCTTGTAAGGCAGGTTTAGTGGTGTTGAATTCCCTCAACACTTTTTTTAATTAGGGAAATTCTTCCCTTTGCCTTCAATTCTGAAAGACAGTTTCTCTGGGTAAAGTATTCTTGGTTGGTAGTTTCTTTGTCTTAGTACTTTGATTATATCATCCCATACTCACCTGGCCTGCGAGGTCTCTGCTGAGTAATCTGCTGGTAGCCTTAAGAGGGTTGCCTTTTACGAAAGAGGTTTTGCTTTGTTTTGTTTTTTTCCTATTTTGCTGTTTTTAAAATTCTTTGTCTTTTGTTTTAGACAGTTTTATTATATATTTTGATGAAAATTGTTATGGATTGAAATTATGAGTTTACCTATTAGTTCATGAACTTGTATGTCCAAATCTCTTCCCAGATTTAAAAAGTTCTCAGCAGTTATTTCTTTAAATAGGCTTTCTACTGCTTTCTCCTCTCTTCTCCTTCTGGGACTCCAATGATGCATACATAATTTCTTTTTGTAGTATTCCATTAGTATGTAGACTTTCTTCATTGCTTTTTATTATTTTTCTTTTGCTCGCCTGATTGGGTAACTTTGGTTGATCTGTCTTCAAGCTCACTAATTCTCTCTTCTGCTTGTTCAAGTCTGCTGTTGACGCTCTCTGTTAAATTCTTCACTTCACTCATTGTATCTTCAACTCCAAAACTTCTGTTTGTTTCTTTTTTGTTTTCTACCTCTTTGCTGAACTTCTCAATTTGTTCTTGTATTGTTTTTCTGATATTGTTAAATTGTTTATATGTGTTCTCTTATAGCTTTCTGATCATTTGTATAGCAATTAGTTTGAATTCTTTGTCAGGCAATTTCTGATTCTTCTTTTCTTTGGTGCCAATTCCTGGGGGCTTACTCTATTACTTTGGCAGAGACATATTTCCCTGATTCTTTTGGGTCCCTGTAGACTTGCATAGGCTTCTGTGCATTTGAAGAAGCATTCACCTTTTCCAGACTTTATGGACTGACTTTAGTAAAGGAAGCCTTTTACCTATGGGTAGGAGCATGATAGATGATGATGTGACCCTGGGTCTACTGGTGCAGAATGAAGTGTTCAGGGATGTATGGTAGCAGTGATTTCAGGGAGGCATGATATTTCTTCAGCTCTGGCCACTGTGTTTCACAGTATCAACAGCTATGTGGTTCTTGGCCAGTACTGCAGAGGATCCACAGTAGCTGTAAGAGCTGTTGTGATTCTAAGTGGCACCTCCAGGTCCAGTAACAAGGGACAAAGGCAGGCAGTGATAGTAGCCAAAGCAAATGGTGTTCACACACTCAGCTGTGGATGTCAGCTGCAAGTGCCTATGTAGCAGCAGGGGCTAGTTTTAGACATACTCATAGTGATGGAGGACCAGTGCCAACTGTGGGCTTACAGTTAGGGTGCTCTTCTGTAGCTACACCCACTCCCCTGTGTGTGCACACTACAGTGGAGACCAATGACAGGTATCAGGTGGGTGGCATGTGGGTGCATAGCAGGAGGGGCTAGACCCAAGCACAGACATGAGGCTGCATTGGTGATGTAGGGGTCAGCCAGAGGGTGGGGCGCTAGGCTGGTATCTTGTACTCGCACAGCTGCAGAAGCCTGAACTGGCTACAAAAGTGGCTTTCAGTTTAGAGGGGTAGTGGTGTGGGAAGGAACTCAGCTGGCATCTTATACTTGCACAGCTATAGAAAACTTGGATGGCTGCCAGTGTGGGTCCTGGGCTCTGGCAGGGGTGGTGGTGGCAAGGGAGTGTTTTTGTACTTGGGTAGCTGATAGCAGTAAATGCAGGTAACTGTGGGGCAAAAGGGGGTGAGTTTTGCAGTGGGACCATGAGGCGGTGCTGGCCATTGACTCCCTCAGAGGAAAAATCTGCTGAGTTTGTCTGCAGAGAAGGTCTATATGAACTATAATAGCTCCCACTGCATGTCTGCTAACAGCCTCTGCTTTTCTTCCTTGTCCCTAGCTGTCTCCATGCATCTCAGCTTTGCTGGTCTGAGTGGAGTGAAACTGAAGCTGAACCTTCGTATAGTGCCCTGCATGTGAGGCTGGAGAGGCTGATCGCTCACCCACCTCTTCTTTTTCTGGTGAGAGAAAAATCTTTCAAGCTGGGAAATTCCTTATTGGCACTGAACAATGATGGCTTGGGGGATGGGAGGCTGCAGGTAAAATGAAGTTGCCTTCTTTCTCTTCTGTGCTAAAACTTCCAAAGTGAACTCTAGAGGTTGCCTGGAGTTTTTGTTCCTGGGTAGCTATCCAATCATTGATCTTTGTGGGGAGACAGGGAAGCTGGATTCTCCTACATCACCATTTTTTAGGAGGTGGTATTCATGCTCATCGTTTCTTATGTGTGTTTACTCAGATGTCAGGTGGGCCTGTACTCATTCAGAAGTTCATCTGAGCTGTATGTAGATGTCACTTGGCTGGGCTGGTGTAGGCTAATGCTTAGATGCTTATCTAGGACTTTCAAACAAACAGCCTTATTATGTGTGGCTTATTCATGTGTCGTGAACTAACTGTAAGATGGGGCCTGGGTTTAAAAGGAGTGTTTAAAGAACAGGAGTTTTAAAATCGAGCATTCCAAGAAGCAGGGAGAGGAAGCTGCTGAGTTAGGTAAGGGCTATTTCTAGAACTGGCACAGCATCATTTCTGCCTTATTCTTTTGGTCAAACCAGTCATTGAGCCATCTGGAGTCAAGGAGGTAGAGATATGGATTTAGTTTCTTAGTGGAGAAGTGGCAAGATCCCGAAGATCATGTGAAATGGTAAATATTGCAGGCCCTTGTGGAAAACAGAATGTGCCAGAGTAGGGATATTAGATTTTATTTGGAATGTATTTCAAATGTACCGGAGGGTTTTTGAGATGGGAAAAGATATAAGATAATTTGTTTTTGTTTTTGTTGTTGAAATACACTTTAGTGGTGAAATGTAGACAAAAATGAGATTAATTAAGGAGCTATCAAACTGTTCTAAGTTAGAGGAATTAGTGACTTGGACCACGGTGTTGAGTGGAGATGGCAAAACAAGGTTGGATTGTGTGTTTATCGGGGATATGATTTGCTGATGGATTAGGCGCAAATTTGGGAGATATCATGATGTATGATTTTTAAACCATGAGATGTGAGTGCATCTAGATAGTAAGCATACATAAAGAAGAAAAGAGGCTACTGAGACGTGAGTCATTCAGTGTTCAGAGCTTGGAGAAATGAAGAAAACGATGTGGTTAGCCAAGATTGTCACTCTACTGTAACGATCACCTAAGCATTCTTACTGACAAAATTATAGATGATCCCTTGTCAACCCCAGCCCTCCTTATCCAATCCACTTACTTCTGCATTCACAGTGATCTTCATAAAGGTGGCTATAGTTAGTCATGTTACCTTCCCATTTAAAATCATTTGCCAGTTATTAGGTTAAAGCTCAAAGATCCTAGCCTTCTTGACATCTAAGACCCTATGGATGTCTCAGGCTCATCTGCAAATATTCTTCTCCTTAATACCTATACTGCCTGCACTAGATTATACTCAGCATGTCCGTCAGGCTCAGTCTATTTGGCCTGCTCATCCCTCTGCTGAGAATTTCACCCCACTTCATCCCTTTATCAGTTTAACTCCTGCTCACATATCATTTCTCCACTTAAACGCTATGTGCCCTGAAACTAGATCAGACCCCTTTGCTTTAGCTCTCATAGCTCCCTATACATTGCTTCAAAGAGTCAACTATCTAATTGTATTATTCTGCATTGGTTGGATTAATAAATATCTGTTGTGATCATTAAACTTCAACAAAATAGGCCCTATTTTTCTTTGACTCAATTTTTGTCCAAAGTCTCAGACATGTCTGACACTATTTATTTATAAATAAACTCTTGTATAAAATTTCTTGACCTCTAAAATGAATGTGGGCGATAAGGCTTAAATAACATAGGAATGTAAAGATGTGTAATTTATAATATGACTTGGTTAATATTCCTGAACTCACAATGCAGCTCCCATCTGTGGAGCTGTCTGCTATGTTAACATAGCAGACCAGGTAAATCTCAGAGAAGTCACCCTTCATATTCCACTTCATTGGGTACTAACTAATCCACTTTCTCATAAAACTGGGTTGCTTAGACAGACAGTGTTAGTAGGTCAGGGTTCTCAAGAATACGAGAATCTGGAAATAGGTATAAAAAGATATCTAATTTGATAGCTTTATATATATTTATAAATTATTCAATATTTAGTATGCCAAATGTAAATCAGAATAGGAATTTTAAAAGTATATTTTGATGTTTAAAAACCATAGAAAAGATGCAGATTCATAATGTTTTTTCAAAGAGATGTAAACTTCTGTATGTCTAACATGTTTGAGGAATCAGGTCTATGAAATAGTAATTGTGAAATCACAGTTTCTCACGAGCACACATCATTATAAATTTTAGGAGTAACTGGTGAGTTGAAATTTAGTCTTTTAACTTAGTGTTATAACAGTGGGGTACTGGTGTAAGAATAGTTCTAAAGCTGGAATTTGCGACCATGCATAGTTTGAAAAATAAGCAATTCTGAATTGTTCATTAAGTGGTGTCAGTACTTTATCTTGGGATGTTGGCTCTCTGAAATGACGAGTCAAGGTTTGTTATAATTTTCTAGAGAGTTTCTGGGTAGGTGTCTTTAAGTAGCTATTGCATAATGATGAATACTGACAGTAGAGTAATAAGAGATTTTATTACAGTAGAAAGCAGCATTTGAAAAAGGAAGTAATTCTGTCATAATACTTTGTGACTGTGGGGTTACGATTAGCACAGAGCTAGTTTTGTGACAGCAAGTGCCGTATTTCTTTGTGGGCATAAGCTTCCATGCAAAAAATACTTATATTTTATTTCTTTCAATTTAGTTTTTCTACTTTTTATACACAATTTAATTAACAAGTGAGAATCTGCCCACATCACACCAGCAGAGAACAGAAAAACAGATCTTTAAATGTATTTCGACACCTGACTTTTCAGTGAATAAAGCCGTCCAAATGGTAAAATTGTACACGATTACTTTGTGTTTCAGCCAATTAATTTACATAAGTTAAATTAACAGATCTTTAAAAAGGTATCTTTCTCCTAACACACACCTGCTGGTGGGTGCCCATCTCACAGCTAAGAAGAGCAACAGTTTTGGGTCATGAATTTGAAGTGTGATCATTCATTTTAGGAAAGTTTGTCCCTAATAACCAGCCCACAGTAATTTTTAAAAGTGTTTATTTTCACAACTGATGATTTTCCCCTCTGGGTGGTAATTCTTGAAAATTATGGGTGTTGGTACATCATATAGGATTCAATAAAACGTATAGCACAGCTACATTGATGTATTTATTCTTGATACACGTCAGGATTTAAAGTGCTTCTTCAGAAAGTGCTAACAAATGAAATAAGTGAGTGTAAGATTATATTTTATTTTGCCCATTTTTGTAAGCTAGTAATATAGGCAAATCATTCCCCAGTGACTGGTTACTTTGCACCGTAGTCAGTCATTTTTTATTCATGCTGTTTTCCAGCGAGAGGATTTTTTTTTCTACTGCTGTGGAGAGATTATTCAATATCTTCAAATGCAGGGAGGAATTCCCTTGAGCCTCTGTGTTCTATGCTGCCCTTTCTGTTGAGCATCCTTCCTTTTTGTGCCCATTGGCTTGCTCAGAGTCATACTGGTTTACGCCTCAGATCTAAATAAAGTCCCTTGTACGATGAATAATCATTCCCACCATTTTTACAGTTGCTCTTACTTTAACTTAAGAGATCACCCAGACTTTTTTTTTTTTTTTTTTTTTTAACTTAGAGGCAGGCTATAACATAAACCTAAAATTCAGGGTATTTATGAGTTTCATAATTCCAATCCTTGGAGGCTTCAGAAATTTCAAAACTAGAAGAAACAGACATAGATTTTTGTCGCATGATTGACAGTTGACTGTGTTCATTTTCTCTGCCTTTCTCCTTTTGCGTAAACTTAAGGGAATAGCTTGGCTAATCTTGTGACTGACTGAGATAAATAGCACTCCCCTGCTTAGGGTCCTGTAATTCTTTCTACTCGAGGGAAAGTTATAATTTCTTAGCAATACTTCTAAGGTCATGACTTCCTGTTTAGTCTCATTTTGTACCAGTGTCGTAAATTCTCAGTGACCCCCTCACAATAGTTTACTTTCCAGTCGCCCTAATGTGTGCAGTACTCTAAGCTTCAATGACAACTCTGTTTTCTGGCTAGATAGAACTCTTTCAAGGATTGTCTGATTAGTTAAATCTTGAATTGTAAACATTCTAGAAAGCATGGTACATGATTTGCTGCCTCCAGTTGCTCACCAAGTACGAATTTCTTAACTCCTTTTTATCTGGTTTTCTTCCCTACTTCTCTGAACTTATTCTATCAACACAGACTTTGCAATAGTCAGTTTTCTCCTCTGTCCCACCTTCTTTGGCTTCACTGTAGAGGGCAACACAATGGGTCATTTCATTCGTTTTAAAATACTGCTTCCTCTAAATCTCATAATATATAACTCGCCTTGATGCTTCTTCTCAAAATTCTCATGTATAATGTATAAATATTCCTCAGGTTTCTCTTGGAGAATATTCTCTTTGCTAGCTTTTCTGGAGTTTTACTCTGCATTTCCCAATTTGCAGTGATTCCTCAGGTATTTCCACTTAAATATTCTGCTTCTTCAAGTTCAACAGGCTTTAAAAATACTTCCCCTTGCACACTCAGAGGAGTTCATCTTCTTAATATTCCAATTCTCAAAGCTGCCTGGAGTTAAAAGCTTTTCTATTTTGATAGCTAATTCTGTCTTCTATCTTAACTCTTCCATTCTAAAATCCTAATGACTCTATTTCTTCAGGGTTTCTCACATACATATTCTCTTTCCTTTCTTCCAATACCACTGTAGTTACAACATTAGTTATGTTTTGCCCACATTAAAAAAAAAAGAAAAAAAACCCCTCCAGTTTAACTGACCTTTCCATTTCTGTTTTTTCATTATTACTCTGATAAAAAATTTATCCTCAGAAAGTTTAAGTGACTTTCCATTTACAGAAATGGAAAACATCAAATTAAAACTCCTAAACCTAGCATTCCAAAGTCTAAACAGTCTTGTCCCAAGCAACCTATTGTGTTACACCTCCCATTATTGCCTTTCCCAAAGTCGTTAAATCAGTCTAACATCATTCTCAGTAAATCCTGTGGTTTTTTCTGCCTCCAATTGATAATGGGTTCATCATAGTCTCTGCATATCTATTCTCTAGGTACTGACTTGGTAATTTTCCCTTATAAAACTTTCTTAGCTTATTTTCAGATTATAGCCCACACTCATTCTTGTCACCCTTTGAGACAAGAATTTATAGTTTATTCCTTTTATTTATCCGCTTGGAGACCTAGTGCACTCTATGTATGAATACTTATTAAATACTAGTTGATTTCACTTGGCTACTAATGAAATGTATCTAATTTGATTAATATTTTTAATTGAAAAAGTATGTATGCTTGGGAATTTGGAATTATTATTAAGGAAGATAAAATAAGAAACTAAATTTTAATCATTACCACAGGATTTAAGAGAAAAAATACAGACTAAATGCTTTTGTGAATAATATCAGAAAGTGTGTTCAAATTAGCTAACTACTTGTAAAATGTTTTTCTCGCTTCAGTTTGTTTATTTGGCATTTATGGAATGTAGCAAGATCATACTTTTCACGAATACTTAATTGTCTAGGTGGCAAGGGTCAGTTTCTGAAAGTGGATAATGTTACATTATCATTTTGTCTTTGGAATGAGCTAATTAGTTGGCAGATCCTGAAGATTCAAGTGAAGTCCCTATAATGGTAATTATTTTCATATAAGCACTCTCTAATTACAACTTTACGCATAATATAGATTAACTGCACTGAAAATATTAAACAGTGAAAGTTTCTTTATTCTCTATTGCTGTGTTCTTTTGTATTCTCTGTAATTGTATTATAATCAGAATTCCTACTGTATGTATACAGTGTCCATGTATTTTTAAACAATGAGATTACCTAAAAAGTACCCTCCCCAAAAGACAAAACATATATTTTATCTATAATTGACAATGCTTTTCCATTAACTGCTTCTTATCCTCTTAACAGCATTGTGAGCTAAGGTTTACTGTTATTCTCCCATGTTAAGGGAAGGCATGGCACTTAGAGAGATTCTGTGATTTGTGTAAGATGACGAAGTGACTAAATGGCAGACACATTATGTACATATATGAACCCTGCATCAAACTCTCCTTGTCTCTGCCACTTGGATCACTTGTATGCTCATATAGTACACTGTCCTGCCACCTATTCAAACTCTAAAACTACTTAACAGGTAGCCAGCACCCAGTAAGCACAGAAATGGTAATTGACACTCTACATCCCATGGTAATGATGAGCAAACTGAGCTACAAAACTGTTGTCACTCATCTATTGTGACCTCCATAGTTACTCGATGGTATTACTGTGATGCAAATTCAATTGTAGATATACGGTAGTAATGGTCAGAGGCTGGTCCTATATCCTTGTAATTTTTTTCTTGTTCCACAGTATCCTTTTGATTTGAATAAAGATAAAACACAGTAGAAAGGTCAGTAGAATCAGAAACAACTTTTTTCTGAACATTTAAGTCAATTCCAATGGCCAAGTGTAATTCTGTATTAACTGCAGGAAGCCTAATGATCAGGTTAACAAGTATTTTCATCCAATTAACTCTTATATAGATATTTCGCATTCATGTTGCACATAGATAAAATTCACAGTCACATTTAAAATCACATTAATAGAGAACAAAATAATAGAACCTTTGGAAATTTGTTTATCAGTTTTTAAACTGCTTTTTAAAAAGTAGTTGTATTTTAGAAATGGTTGTAGAGCTCTTCAGTTTCCATTTGGTTAGTTACATACTCATGTGGGTGGGGAGAAGAAGAGAATATTTTAAGAAATTATAACAAAATATCTCTATACATTTGAAATATTAATTTTAACTGTAATTTTAAATTGAAGTATAGTTGATTTACAATACTGTGTTAATTTCAAGAGTCCAGCATAGTGATTCAGTATTTTTGTAAATTATATCCCATTGTAGGCTCTTGCAAGATAATGGGCATAATTTACTGAGCTATACAGTATATCCTTTTGCTTATCTATTTTGTATATAGTAGTTTGTATCTGTTAATTCCATACCTCTAATTTTTCCCTCCCCTCTTCCTTATCTCCTTTAGTAACCCCAAGTTTGTTTTCTATGTCTGTGAGTCTGTTTCTGTCTTTTATGTACATTCATTGTTATTATTTTTTGGATTCTACATATAAGTGATATTGTTTAGTATTTGTCTTTCTCTGTCTGACTTATTTCACTAAGCGTAATATTCTCTAGGTCCATTGACGTAGCTGCAAATGGCAGTATTTCATTCTTTTTTGTGGCTGAGTAATATTCCACTATATATATATATATATATATATATATATAAATCTATATATATATATATATATATATATATATATATATATACACACTGTATCTTGTTAATCCAATTGTCTTTTTTTTTAATTAATTAATTATTTTATTTATTTTTGGCTGTGTTGGGTCTTTGTTTCTGTGCTAGGGCTTTCTCTAGTTGCGGCAAGCAGGCGCCACTCTTCAATGCGGTGCATGGGCCTCTCACTATTGTGGCCTCTCTTGTTGCGGAGCACAGGCTCCAGACGCACAGGCTCAGTAGTTGTGGCTCACAGGCCTAGTTGCTTTGCGGCATGTGAGATCTTCCCAGACCAGGGCTCGAACCCGTGTCCCCTGCATTGGCAGGCAGATTCTCAACCACTGTGCCACCAGGGAAGCCCCAATCCAGTTGTCTTTTGATGGGCACATGGGTTGTTTCATGTCCTGGCTATTGTAAATGGTGCTGCTATGAACATTGAGGTGCATGTAACTTTTTGAATTAGTATTTTAATTTTTCTGGGTATACACCCAGGAGTGGAATTGCTTGATCATACCATGTTTCATATCACTGGAACTGTGGAGTAGGTAACACTTTGAAACTGGCTTCCTTCATTTAACATATATGTAACACCTTGAGGTTCATTCAAGCTGTGTGTTTCCATATTTTGTTCCTTTTTAATGCTGAGTAGTAGTCCATTGCATAATGTACCAGTTTTTAAAATCTATATACTCAGTTTAAAACATTTGTGTTGTTTCCCAAATAAATAAAATCCGAATTTCCCAAATGAATAAAGATGCTATAAATAGCTGTATACAAGTATTTGTGTGAACATGACCTTTTATTTCTCTTGTATAAATACCTTGGAATGGGTTTTCTACATCATTTTGCAGATGTTAGTTTAACTTTCTGGGAACTGCCCAACTAATTTACAGGGTGCAGTACCATTTTGTATTCCCAGCTACAATATATTAGAGTTTTAATTGCTTTATATCATTGCTAGTATTTTGTATTGTCAGTGTGTTTGTGTGTATATGTATGTATTTTGTGTATATTTGTGTGTTAAATACATATAACATATATAAATATATATAAATTTTAGCCTTTCTAGTATGTGTATAGTGATAGTAGTGGTTAAAAGTAGGGAATATCTTTTGACAGTAATGTAACCTATTTGAATTTGTTTCTTATTCTATAAAATGGAATTTACTAAACCATTTGTGCATAAAAGATTTGGTGAAAATTAAGTTACTTCATAAAAAAATGATAAGTAGGGGAAATTGTAGCAATTATTCACAATTTAATACACAAACTGTGCTATTTTTGCTGACAGAATTCTGAGAAAGCAATATATTTGGACCAAATGATTCAATATAATTTGAAATATTTGTTTTCTAGAAGCAGCATTCAATATAGTACTAGCTTCTATAATCAACAAAGCAATTCTTATGGACCAAAAATGCATTCATCAACTTTGCTAAGGAATAATAAAGATGCAACAGAAGTAGGAAAAACACTTTGTCTTAAAACGCTAGAATCTAATTGGAGAACTAAGCACATTATATATATGTAAAATGTTAGAGAATGATCTAGGGGTATATGGAATATAGTAGGCTATTTTGTTATGTGCATTTTTTGGAGATAGATCACTATTCTTTGACTATATTTAAGGAAATTATGCAAAACTTTTACTTATAACTGCTGTTAACAATGTAAAGGGTTGCATCACATAATCCCAGTGGATTAAAACATTTGGAGAGTATAGTCTTTCAAGTCTTGAAATAATATCAAAGTTCATTTAAAATCAAAGCAACAGTCAAATGCAAAATTTGAGATACAGCAGGATGATTTCCAGAAATTATTCACAAATACCTTCTTTTCCATACCCATCAATATTTTCATGATACGCACATTTTTACCAAAAAAAGCTTTTATGCTGGAATATATTTGATATAGTATATTCCCACCAACACCCAAGAGATATCTTTAATTATCTGAACCACTTGGTAGTACACCCTCCATGCAGTATTTGGAGGTCTTCCATCCCACTTTTGCTACCTTTTAATGGAAAACAACAGCAGCAACAAAAGAACACAATGGTCGTATGCTTATGCTTTGGTTTTATTGCCATAAACTAGAAACTGTGTCAATAATAAATAGACACTAACATCTAACTAGAGCCAGCAATAAGTTCAGACTAATCATTCTAAAATTAATTTTGGCACATACATTTTTTTTATTGTAGTATAGTTGCTTTACAATGTTGTGTCAGTTTCTGCTGTACAGCATAGTGATTCAGTTATACATACACGTATATCCACTCTTTTTTAGATTTCCTTCCCGTTTGGGTCACCACAGATCGTTGAGTAGAGTTCCCTGTGATATACAGTAGGTTCCCATTACTTATCTATTTTATACATAGTAGTGTGTATATGTCAATCCCAATCTCCCAATTCGTCCCACCCACCCCTTCCCCGCTTGGTAACCATAAGCTTGTTCCCTACATCTGTGACCCTATTTCTGCTTTGCAAATAAGTTCATCTGTACCATTTTTCTAGATTCCACATATAAGCGTTACTATACGATATTTGTTTTTCTCTTTCTGACTTACTTCACTCTGTATGACAGAGACGTGGATGGACCTAGAGACAGTTACACATACATTCTTAATGTTTATACTTTCTTTTTATTTTATTTTATTTTTAATTTTTAAATTTATTTATTTATACAGCAGGTTCTAATTAGTCATCAGTTTTATACACATCACTGTACACATGTCAATCCCAATCGCCCAATTCAGCACACCACCATCCCCACCCACCCGTGGCTTTCCCCCCTTGGTGTCCATGTTTGTTCTCTACATCTCTGTCTCAACTTCTGCCCTGCAGACCGGTTCATCTGTACCATTTTTCTAGGTTCCACATACATGCGTTAATATATGATATTTGTTTTTCTCTTTCTGACTTACTTCACTGTGTATGACAGTCTCTAGATCCATCCACGTCTCAACAAATGACCCAGTTTTGTTCCTTTTTATGGCTAATATTCCATTGTATATATGTACCACATCTTCTTTATCCATTCGTCTGTCAATGGGCATTTAGGTTGCTTCCATGACCTGGCTATTGTAGATAGTGCTGCAATGAACATTGGGGTGCATGTGTCTTTTAGAATTATGGTTTTCTCTGGGTATATGCCCAGTAGTGGGATTGCTGGATCATATGGTAATTCTATTTTTAGTTTTTTAAGGACCCTCCATACTGTTCTCCATAGTGGCTGTATCAATTTACATTCCCACCAACAGTGCAAGAGGGTTCCCTTTTCTCCACACCCTCTCCAGCATTAGTTGTTTGTAGAGTTTCTGATGATGCCCATTCAGACTGGTGTGAGGTGACGCCTCATTGTAGTTTTGATTTGCATTTCTCTAATAATTAGTGATGTTGAGCAGCTTTTCATGTGCTTCTTGGCCAGCTGTATGTCTTCTTTGAAAGAATGTCTATTTAGGTCTTCTGCCCATTTGTGGATTGGGTTGTTTGTTTTTTTAATATTGAGCTGCATGAGCTGTTTATAAATTTTGGAGATTAATCCTTTGTTTGTTGATTCGTTTGCAAATATTTTCTCCCATTCTGAGTGTTGTCTTTTTGTCTTGTTTATTGTTTCCTTTGCTGTGCAAAAGCTTTGAAGTTTCATTAGGTCCCATTTGTTTATTTTTGTTTTTATTTGTTACTCTAGGAGGTGGATCAAAAAAGACCTTGCTGTGATTTATGTCAGAGTCTTCTTCCTATGTTTTCCTCCGGGAGTTTTGTGGTGTCCGGTCTTAACATTTAGGTCTCGAATCCATTTTGAGTTTATCTTTGTGTATGGTGTTAAGGAGTGTTCTAATTTCATTCATTTACATGTAGCTGTCCAGATTTCCCAGCACCACTTATTGAAGAGACTGTCTTTTCTCCAGTGTATATCCTTACCTCCTGTGCCATAGATTAGTTGACCATAGGTGCATGGGTTTATTTCTGGGCTTTCTATCTTGTTCCATTGATCTATGTTCCTCTTTTTGTGCCAGTACCATATTGTCTTGATTACTGTAGCTTTGTACTCTAGTCTCAAGTCAGGGAATCTGATTCCTCCAGCTCCGTTTCTTTCCCTCAAGACTGCTTTGGTTATTCGGGGTCTTTTGTGTCTCCATAAAGATTTTAAGATTTTTTTTTCTGGTTCCATAAAAAATCCATTGGTAATTTGATAGGGATTGCATTGAATCTGTAGATTGCTTTGGGTGTTATACTCATTTTCACAATGTTGATTCTTCCAATCCAAGAACATGGTATATCTCTCCATCTGTTGGTATCATGTTTAATTTCTTTCATCAGTGTCTTACAGTTTTCTGCATACAGGTCTTTTGTCTCCCTAGGTAGGTTAATTCCTAGATATTTTATTCTTTTTGTTGCAGTGGTAAATGGGAGTGTTTCCTTAATTTCTATTTCATATTTTTCATCATTAGTGTATAGGAATGCCAGAGATTTCTGTGCATTAATTTTGTATCCTGCTACTTTACCAAATTCATTGATTAGCTCTGGTAGTTTTCTGGTGGCTTCTTTAGGATTCTCTATGTATGGTTTCATGGAATCTGCAAACAGTGACAGTTTTACTTCTTCTTTTCCAGTTTGTATTCTTTTATTTCTTTTTCTCCTCTGATTGCTGTGGCTAAAACTTCCAAAACTATGTTGAATAATAGTGGTGAGAGTGGGCAACCTTGTCTTGTTCCTGATCTTAGTGGAAATGGTTTCAGTTTTTCACCCTTGAGAACGATGTTGGCTGTCGGTTTTTCATATATGGCCTTTATTATGTTGAGGTAGTTTCCCTCTATGCCCACTTTTTGGAGAGTTTTTATCATTCATGTGTGTTGAATTTTGTCAAAAGTTTTTTCTGCGTCTATTGAGATGATCATATGGTTTTTATTCTTCAGTTTGTTAATATGGTGTATCACATTGAGTCACTTGCGTATATTGAAGAATCCTTGCATCCCTGGGATAAAGCCCACTTGATCATGGTGTATGATCCTTTTAATGTGTTGTTGGATTCGGTTTGCTAGTATTTTGTTGAGGATTTTTGCATCTATATTCATCAGTAATATTGGTCTGTAATTTTCTTTTTTTGTAGTATCTTTCTCTGGTTTTGATATCAGGTTGATGGTGGCCTCATAGAATGAGTTTGGAGTTTTCTTTCCTCTGCAGGTTTTTGGCAGAGCTTGAGATGGATGTGTGGTAGCTCTTCTCTAAATATTTGATAGAATTCACCTGTGAAGCCATCTGGTCCTGGACTTTTCTTTGTTGGAAGGTTTTTAATCACAGTTTCAATTTCATTACTTGCGGTTGGTCTGTTCGTATTTTCTATTTCTTCCATGTTCAGTCTTGGAAGGTTATACCTTTCTAAGAATTTATCCATTTCTTCCAGGTTGTCCATTTTTTGGCATAGTTTTGCTTGTAGTAGTCTCTTAGGATGCTTTGTATTTCTGCAGTGTCTGTTGTAACTTCTTTTTCATTTCTAATTTTATTGATTTGACACCTCTCCCTCTTGATGAGTCTGGCTAATGGTTTATCAATTTTGTTTATCTTCACAGACAACCAGCGTTTAGTTTTATTGATCTTTGCTATTGTTTTCTTTTTTCTTAGAACTGCTTTTGCTGCATCCCACAGGTTTTGCATCATTGTGTTTTCATTGTCATTTGTCTCTAGGTATTTTTCGATTTCCTCTTTGATTTCTTCAGTGGTCTCTTGGTTGTTTAGTAACGTATTGCTTAGCTTCCATGTGTTTGTGTTTTTGACATTTTTTTCCCTGTAATTGATTTCTAATCTCATAGCTTTGTGGTCAGAAAAGATGCTTGATGTGATTTCAGTTTTCTTAAATTTACTGAGGCTTGATTTGTGACCCAAGATGTGATCTATCCTGGAGAATGTTCTGTGCACACTTGAGAAGAAAGTGCAATTGCTGTTTTTGGATGGAATGTCCTATAAATATCAGTTAAATCTATCTATAAATATCAGTTAAATCTATTGTGTCATTTAAAGCTTCTTTTTCCTTATTTATTTTCATTTTGGTTGATCTGTGCATTGGTGTAAGTGATATGTTAAAATCCCCCACTATTATTGTGTTAGTGTCGATTTCCTCCTTTAGAGCTGTTAGCAGTTGCCTGATGTATTCAGGTGCTCCTATGTTGGGTGCATATATGTTTATAATTGTTATATCTTCTTCCTGGATTGATCCCTTGCTCATTATGTAGTGTCCTTCCTTGTCTCTTGTAACATTCTTTATTTTAAAGTCTATTTTCTCTGATATGAGTATTGCTACTCCAGGTTTCTTTTGATTTCCATTTGCATGGAATATCTTTTTGCATCCCCTCACTTCAGTCTGTATGTGTCCCTAGGTCTGAAGTGGGTCTCTTGTAGACAGCATATATATGGGTCTTGCTTTTGTATCCATTCAGCAAGCCTGTGTCTCTTAGTTGGAGCATTTAATCCATTCACGTTTAAGGTAATTATCGATATGTATGTTCCTATGACCATTTTCTTAACTGTTTGGGGTTTGTTTTTGTAGGTCCTTTTCTTCTCTTGTGTTTCCCACTTTGAGAAGTTCCTTTAGCATTTGTTGTTGAGCTGGTTTGGTGGTGCTGAATTCTCTTAGCTTTTGCTTGTCTGTAAAGCTTTTGATTTCTCCATCAAACATGAATGATATCTTTGTGGGGTAGAGTACTCTTTGTTGTAGGTTCTTCCCTTTCATCAGTTTCAGTATATCATGCCACTCCCTTGTGGCTTGTAGAGTTTCTGCTGAGAAATCAGCTGTTAACCTTATGGGAATTCCCTTGTATGTTATTTGTTGTTTTTCCCTTGCTACTTCCAATAATTTTTCTTTGTCTTTAAATTTTGCCAGTTTGATTACTGTGTTTCTTGGCATGTTTCTCCTTGGGTTTATCCTGTATGGGACTTTTTTCGCTTCCTGGACTTGGGTGGCAATTTCCTTTCCCATGTTAGGGAAGTTTTTGACTATAATCTTTTCAAATATTTTCTCTGGTCTTTTCTCTCTCTCTTCTCCTTCTGGGACCCCTATAATGCGAACGTTGTTGCATTTAATGTTGTCCCAGAGGTCTCTTAGGCTGTCTTCATTTCTTTTCATTTTTTTTCTTTAGTCTGCTCCACAGCAGTGAATTCCACCATTCTGTCTTCCAGGTCACTTATCTGTTCTTCTGCCTCAGTTATTCTGCTATTGATTCCTTTTTGTGTAGTTTTCATTTCAGTTATTGTATTGTTCATCTCTGTTTGTTCTTTAATTCTTCTAGGTCTCTGTTAAACATTTCTTGCATCTTCTCAATCTTTGCCTCCATTGTTTCTCTGAGGTCTTGGATCATCTTCGCTATCATTATTCTGAATTCTTTTTCTGGAAGGTTGCCTATCTCTACTTCATTTAGTTGTTTTTCTGGGGTTTTATCTTGTTCCTTCATCTGATACGTAGCTCTCTGTCTTTTCATCTTCTCTGTCTTGCTGTGAATGTGGTTTTTGTTCCACAGGCTGCAGTATTGTAGTTCTTCTTGCTTCTGCTGTCTTCCCTCTGCTGGATGAGGCTATCTAAGAGGCTTGTGCAAGTTTCCTGATGGGAGGGACTGGTACTTTCTTTTTAGGTAGTTCATCCTCATAGTTAAAAATTTTACAGTGTTCATTTGTACCTTTTATTCAGCTTCCCCCAATGATAACACCTTACACTACTAAAGTATTTTAGCAAAATCAGGAAACTTACATCAGTACACTGCTGTTAACTAAAAACCATATTTTGGTTTCACCAGTTTCTACATGCACTCATTTATTTTAAAGAGGAGAGGTTATAGTTAATGAAATTTTATTCCATATGTTTATTCATTTAACCATCACCACAGTCAGGATACAGATTTTGTCACAAAATAATTCCTTCATGTTATTGTTCCATAGTCACAATCTCCCTCTAACCATAACCCCTTGACAACCATGGATTTGTTCTCCATCACTGTTAGTTTTGTTACCTTAAGGATTTGTTATAAATAAATAAAATAATACAATATGTAGCCTTTTAGATTGTCTTTTTACTCAGCATAATCCCCTTGAGGTCTATCCAAGTTGTTACATATAACCGTACTTTGTACCTTCTTATTACTGAGTAGTATACTTTTGTATCACCGTATCATAGTGTGTTCATCCATTCACCATTGAAGGCCATTTGGTTTCTTTCCTAACCAATTAAATTTCTATGAACATTTACGTATAGGTTTTTATGTGAACATAAATTTTCATTTCTCTAGGATAAATAACCACAAGTGCAATTTCTAGATCTTATGCAGATGAACTTTTAACCTTACAAGAAACTGCCAAACTGTTTTCCAGCATAGCTGTATGTCCCAATTTTTAAGTGGTTTATTGTACACAACTCTATAAAGGAAAACCCTACTTTACATAGGCACATATTACCTTTACTTTATCTTGGATGGTAAATATGTTAGTTATGTTGGCCAAGATTTGATACCCCAGTAGATATTTTGTTTTATTATTTCAGGTCATTTGGTTAAATATCCTTTAAATACTTTCCAGGCTAACATGATTCTAGGTATATTCTGAGATAAAACTTGAGTGTCAACTGTACATAATGAAAGAAGCACCAGTTGTGCCTATTTTGGCTTTGAGCCTGTAATCGCTCAACTTACTTCCATTTGAAATGGTCTTCATTCAGGTACTTTTCCTGTTTGGGTCCCATAATTTTTATAGGACAAGGTTCACAGCATCATATTCAATACTTAGAGGTAACATAGCAACAGACCAAGAGTTTCTCAGGTTGTATGTTACCTACAATTAAACAATTTTCTAGTTTATTTGGATTTGGATGCAGGAAATTTAATCCTCAGGAGGTTATTCCAAGGTGATCCATAGAAGGGCTGAAGGAGGAAGAGAATCTCTGAATCCCTGAAATATTATGCAAATCTTTGAACTGTGAGATTGAATTCTTGTATATGTGTTGATCTTCCCTTAGCACATTTTATTTTACTTTTTCTTCCAAAGTCATCAGTTTCCCTTCATCCTGAATGTCTGAATATATATATATGTATATATATATATTCACTATAGTTGGATACATACAAATTCTCCAAAACACGAAAATCAACACTATATAGAGGAACTTTTGCTCATATTTTTTTCGGAGTACTTAGGATATTAACCAGTACATAGAATTATTTTCAAGTTAGGTGTTGGATAGTGATGTACATTGGTTTTCTTAGAGTTTGGGTATCATGAATCTTAATGTTTTGATGCCAAATTCAAAATAAGTATTGTTGTTATTTTTATTACTATCAACTTTTACTCAGTGAGCCCCCAACCCCAGCCCTTTTCAAATTAGTGAGGGAACAGACAGAACTTAAGCTAAATCTTCAAGACAAATGTTTTTTTAAAAAACGTATTTCTAGATATGTATCACCTATCTCTACTGCATGTATTAGCTTAGTCATTTTGGCTCCATCACAGACATAGTCAGCAGAAAACTGAGCAATCAGTACAAAACTGCTGATGGATGTGCTTCTATATATAAACAGAATTCAACAGAAAAGCAACACTTGGAAGCATATGTATTGCAAAATTTTACATTTTCTCATATTCCTATTGAAATATCCTTTAATATTCAGAAAAAAATGATCATACTTATTGTCTGTATGTGTATATCGGATGGCTCGAATTAACACATGATAAATAGTAATTAAGGCCATAAACGAGCTAGCTCAAGAAGAGTTTAGTGTAGAGATAAAAGGTATATATTTGAATCTAAGAGCAAGAACCACTAAACATATAAGGCTTCCGAAGTAGTCAGAGGCTGAAATCCTTTTTTTCCCAGCACTGATGCCAGAGGAGGATTAGATGGCAGTCTGTTTACCACATCCCTATTACCTAATATCCCCCAATCCCTATTACAAAGTGTCTTACGCAACTAAAAGTGTACTTACTCTGCAAGCTCAGCACCAACAAAGCAGTATGCATATCTTCCAAATGTTTAGAGGTGCCAGTCTAAGATTTTTAAATGTATTAGGTCAATTAGTCCTCACAACAATTTTAAGAATTAGGTCCTAGTATTATCATCATCTTATAGATGAGAGAATTGAGCAGAGAGAGGTTAAATGGCTCTCCCAGGGTCATGTAGCTAAGTAGCAGAGCTGGGATTTGAAAGCAGGTCATCATGATGGCCACACCCTTCACCTTCAGAAAGATCTTTAGGCAAGAAACAACTGAATGTTACCATTAAGTATCCTAGTTGTTAGAAATTCTTTTGGCAATTTCTCCCAACAGGTTCAAACTTCCTATCAGATTTCTCAGGTTTCTGATGTTCCCTCTTTCCTTCTCTGCCTCTATCCATGATTTCTAACTCCCCTCCTTCAGAAATAAAAGCAAAGACATCCCCTACAAAAGCTGTGCCCAAATATTATGTAGAGAAACACAGCTTGCTCCAGTTCTTACTATCAAACTTAGTTGTAAAAGTCTCCTTTTGAATATTCAGTGACTAGGTTGAAGCTTAAAATTAATGCTCATAAGAATACCACCCACCTATTTAAGTTTTTAGCAGAGGCTTTCAAAGGCTAGGTGTGTAAAACATTCCATTTTCTGTAATGCATTTGCTCATAGACTGAGTCTGCTTCTCTTCTCTTTATATTTTAGTTTCTGAATTTTAGTCATGTTTTGTTTGACTCTCATTGCTAACTCATGGAATCCCAGAATTTTGAGGTTTTTGAAAGCCATAGGCTTTCTTTACCTCCTTGTGAAAGATATCTCACAAGGTTAAAATAAGAAATGGTTCCTTTTCCTCATACAGCTGCAGAAAGATACATGCTATTCAACATTATAGAGCTATTCTTACAGAAATTATTTCTAACGACAGTCTTGAGATGCACTCAAAATATGAAGATTATATCTTTGTTTTATGTGTAATTTTTAAGCCCTAATAAGTCTATAATTTGTTTGGTTGCCTTAAGAACATGTTGTTATTAAAAATTAAACTAAGATCTCTTTTCTGAAAAGTTTAAGCAGTTATGAGATTTATTTTTTAAATCAAAAGTAGATCATTGACACATTATTTTCCTCATGGAAAGAGGCAAAAATCAAAACATATGGTTATGTATTTTTTATATTTAAACAGATAACTTGATAGTCTAATCTCATTAAAACAAATCAAATATAAATATGGGCATTTGCATTTTATATATTTATATATGTTTTTCAGCTACATTGGTTATTCACATTTATAAATAACCATCTAGTTTGACTATTATTGGTAACAATTGTGTTTGGTCATCCACAGATGATAATCTCTGTTTCCCTGAGGAAAAATATAGATACCTATGAGAAGTTAATTGATATCTGTTGCTGTATGTATGGCTAAGCAAGTTTACTGTTAGTGAGATAATATTCTGGGAGTGAAGATTATTTGCTTTGACAGTGTTTTAGGTTACCTGGGACATTGTACTACTTCTCCCCTTTCAAAACTGACCCTTTAGGAAGTGGCCTGTAGCTTTAGCCCTTTAGAAAATGCTGGGTGCCGGCACTTGTGAGAGAAGGGATGGAATCCATTACTCCACAGTCTTTAAATTAATTAACCAAGTAATTACACCACTATTCCAGGGTCCATTTCCCACTCCTTGAGTTATTCTGGCTATTGTTCAGGCTACAAGCTACTTTATTCTGAGGTCTTTTGTTTGTCTGACATAAGGCTGTTAATTAACCAGCTTTATCGAGTTTTACATTCATTCTGGTTTCATGATTTTTATATATGGAGATATTTTTGTGCCTGTGGTTTGCTCATCATAATCTAATAACTTTTTTAGTACTACAGTGAATACTTAAATTTCATCTACAATTTCATTTTGAGGAAGAAAGCTCTCTATTTAGGCATCATAAGTTGGAAATGTTTATAAAACTAGAGAAAGGTGTAATAGTTGTGTTTGTGAAAGGCAAGGAATATCACTATATACCATTCTTAGGGAAAATCACTAATATACCAAAATTAAAATATAATCAGTTTAATCCAAATTATGTAATTGGAATTGCAAACATAAATGGACAGTAGCTACTAAAAATAATATAAAATAGAGGCTCTATTAAGGTAATATTGGTGGTGGATGATTTTCTCTTAAATGGTTTTTATAAGATTTTATTTTAAGATGATATATTTATGGTTTCTGCACTTTGCAAACTCAATAAACAGCTCTTTGGATTATGATTTGATATAACAATTTACTGAATAAATGTATTACATATTCCATTTTCTGAGTGCTTTCTCCCTAAGGAATTTAAATCATATTTACAGAAGTAGAACTAATTTTCAAAGTGATCCTTTGAGGAAGCAAAATAGGTAGAAAAAAAAGCTTAGAAAAGCAAAACTCACAGAAATAGGCTAACAGGAAAATAACATTTAAATACATGGTCCCACATTCTACATTTATGCAATGTGGAATAAGGGATTTCATCTTATTTTTACCTGAAATTAATAATATTTATTGGGCTTCCCTGGTGGCGCAGTGGTTGAGAGTCCGCCTGCCGATGCAGGGGACACGGGTTTGTGCCCCGGTCCGGGAAGGTCCCACATGCCGCGGAGCAACTAGGCCGGTGAGCCATGACCGCTGAGCCTGCGCGTCCGGAGCCTGTGCTCCGCAACAGGAGAGACCACAAGAGTGAGAGACCTGCGTACTGCAAAACAAACAAAAATAATAATAATAATATGTATTAATAAGTATTGATTTCCTTGTGATTTAGGGATAATATATAAGGATAAAAGAAAAATGTGTAAAATACTAGAGAGATCTGTAAGTTTTAATATACTAAAAACACCATTTATAGTAACTTGTGCCCTATGTGAAATATAAGTATTTGGGAATAGACAACTCTCTTAAGTATAAGTAATAAAGTTGCAATCATTTCTACAGTTCCGATCTACTCACTGGAGTTGTATTTTGTGCTCAGCCTTGTGCTTATTGCTAGAATCACAGGCACGGGATCCAGAGTGGTTGAAATTCTCTGTAAAGGAAGAAAGTCTTAGGTAAGGAATGACCATAGTAGAACTGCTGAAACCAGCATACTCCTGTATCCTTCTACATCTACCTGCAAATAACCAAGCATCCGCAAAGGTCATCTGGCTAGACTAGAGCAGGACATGTGTTATTTCTGCAAAAGAAAGTCTTTGATTTCTGGTGACAAAAATAATTCCTAGATTACTCCCCTGCATTCAATTTGATAGTAGTAGAAAGTATAACATAATTACCTATGTGAATTTTTAATATATAAAAAAACCCAGATGGAAATATTTCTTGTTAAAGTCCCATTCTAGAAGGTGTAGTTCTTGTTTAATAATAAATATGAGAAATTATAATGTAGGTAGTGCTCCCTGTATGGGTATTTTCAATAAAAATGTTTTCCTCAGAACTTTATGAAGACAACAGTGTAAGGGTTGTCAAAAACAAGAACAAAACCTGACATATATTGAATGTCAAGGTGTCAGCCCATAGGATAAAGTTGAGAAAATAGTGGTTTGTGATTCCAAGGAATCAGGTCTACTGAGAGAAAGAAAAAAAGTCTAAACCAGTTAATCCAATATTTTTTTTTAAGTTATTCACAGAGTTACAGAAGTCCTGAGGAAGAAAAAAATAGATAAAACTTGGATACAGGGAATGGTTTCCAGATGAAATGAAATACGCACTGAGTTTTGAATTCTAAATGAGAATTTTGATAGCTATAAGGAGGTCAGGATGGATATAACATGTAAAGTAATAATAAATAATCACAGCTCCTTTCCAGCCTGCTTCTTAGATTGCTGTGGTTCTTTACTGTCTCACCTGCTCTCCCATCTCTCTCCCTTTCTTGATTCAAATAAAATCTCTAATTTGAACAAACCATATTTGGGTGAAAGAGTCACAACTTTCACCCCCTTTCCCTGAGACTTTTTTTTAGAATATAAAGAAATGACTAGTCACTGCATCCTTGGTCCCCTTTACTGTAAGAACTCTAAGTGTTCACTACTGCCCATATGTTACCCATTGCCTTGTATTCACTAAATTTGGGTCAGGCTTCTCTTTTCCCCACAGGTGTCTGTCTTCTTAGACTTTTTTTTTTTTTTTTAATTTTCGAAGGAGGTAGCTATACATAAGGTAGAAAGTCCCAAAGTAAAAGGAGATTCAGCCTCTGACAAATATGCTAAGCTGGAGCTCATAAATCTATTCCAGTCTCATCACAATCAGGCAAGGTTTTGAATCTACTCTACTTACCCACTGACCCCCTAATTGAGGAATTTAAAATCTCCCAGTTGAAAGCCCCTGAATATGAAAAGATCAATTGGAAACAAGCTGGATGTTCTATCCACCCAGATGTACTTTGGAGACACCCAGATGGCTATTTGGCTCTCTCACCCAACGTTTACTCTCTGGCCTTTACAATATCACTCAACGTCTAAGGGAGAAACTAATTCCACTCTACTACCAACATCGGTGAAGAAATTTTACCCCTATCTGGAACAAGAGGTGACTTCTTTGGCCATCTGTCAAAGATAGAGCTTTGGTAAAACTTGTAAATGTGACACAAGGAAGGTAACCACCTCCAACAAGACCTCTTCTTCATTGGCAATTAAACTTTATTCAGCTCTTTTTTTCCCAGTTTTATTGAGAAATAACTGATATACATCACTGTATAAGTTTAAGATGTACAGTATAATGACATATGTATTGTAAGTTTAGTTAATATCCATCATCTCATACGTACACCAAAAAAGGGAAAAATGGTTTTTCCTTGTGATGAAAACTGTTAGGATCTACTCTCATAATATCTCATAAATTTACCATACAGCAGTGTTAACTATAATTCATCATGTTGTACATTATAACTCCAGTACTTACCTTATAACTGAAAGTTTGCATCTTTTGATTACCTTCATTGAACTCTCCCCCCATCCTCTGCCTCTGATAACACCAAATCTGAAATTTGATCTCTTTTTCTATGAGTTTTCTTGTTTGTTTTAGGTTCCACATATAAGTGAGATCATACAGTATTTGTGTTTCTCTGTCTGACTTATTTCACTTAGCCATAATGCCCTCAAGGTCCATCCATGTTGTTGTAATTGGCAGAATTTCCTTCTTTGTCATGGCTGAATGATATTCTATTGAATATACCACAACTTCTTTATTCATTCATCCACTGATGGATACTTAAGTTATGTTCATGTCTTGGCTATTATATAGAGCCTTCTTTTTTTTTTTTGCGGTACGCGGGCCTCTCACTGTTGTGGCCTCTCCCATTGCGGAGCACAGGCTCTGGACGCACAGGCTCAGCGGCCATGGCTCATGGGCCCAGCCACTTCGTGGCATGTGGGATCTTCCCTGACTGGGACACGAACCCGTGTCCCCTGCATTGGCAGGCGGACTCTCAACCACTGCGCCACCAGGGAAGCCCCAATGTCTTGGCTATTATAAATAAACTTATAATGCACAGGGGGTGCAGATATCTCTTCAACACATTGTTTTTGTTTTCTTTAGATGTATACCCAAAAATGGAATTGCTGGTTTATATGGTAGTTCTGCCCTGTGGGGGCAGGAACTCTCTCTAGTTTATGTTGTTGTATAATCAGTGATTATCACAGAGAATATAGGTGGCCAACATACATTTATTAAAGGATGTCTCCATAAATTACATTATTCTCACTCCATGCCTGGCTTAGTCAGTGTATTGATTTTCAGTTGCTACTAAACCAAGGAGCCTAAAACATAGTGGCTATAAACAATAGCTGTTTATTACTTCTTATTGTTGTGTGTGTTGGTTGAATTGTTTCTTTGCTGATTTCACCTGGGTTCATTTATACAGATGTATTAAACTGGACGAGTTGCTGGGAAGGAGAGTCCAATATTGCCTTTTGCATAAGTCAGGGAGGAATATACAATCTCTCACCTGGTGTATGTCTCTCTTTTCTGAGAGATAACGGATGCTTGCTTTAAATGCTACTCCGAGCATGGTTTCTTTCTGTCTGCTCAGTTATACGTCATTATTCTCAAATATATGCATTTTGTACTCCAAAAGTCAAAGTTACTCTCCTTGTCCTGTATATTTTCTGAATGACTTTGTTTTTCAGAGAAGATGTTTTTCTCCACTTGGTTAGGATGGGTAGCACCATTTCAGGTTTCTTACATGAAAATAAATTGCTCAGCCAGTTTGGGCAAATCCAGTTGGGTTATTTACATTATATTTTAGCCATACTCCTGTCATCATCAGGCTCATAATCATCATTCTCATGTGTTCCCAGGTCTGACCAAAATACATTTACCTTTCTTTATTACACACAAATACAGGTAAACACACACACGTTCTAAACAGTGGGGGGAAAATGGGGGTCATGTTCTAGAACATTATTTGTATCTGATTTAAGTTACATAAACTGATTAAGATCTAGTTTTCTTATCTTAAATAGGAACGTTGAACTACTTTTAATTTACTGGATTCTCTGAGCCAGGCATTAGCATAAGTTAAGCTTTGTAAAGTGTAAAGGGCTACAGAGTGTTTAATTTGAATTATATGGACATATTTATATATGAAATATATAATGTAGACCATAAATATGTTTTCAAAATTTTCTTCTTAATTTAGAATAAACAGTGTTTATAACTTAGCCAGTTCTTTTATTTAAAGAGTTAAGCTGAGATTTATCACAATTTATTATCTATTTTCTCCAGTTAAATTTAACTTTTCTGTAGTTGACTAGAATATGAGTAATTGTAGAAGACATTTGAAATACTATACATCATTGTTAAGACAAGTATAGGTGGAGTTTTTATGTGTTTGTTTTCCTTCATTCTTTTTTTATTGAAACAAGACAACACTCAAAATTTATCTGTATCATGTTTGATAATACACATTTAGAGGGAAATTTAATTTACTTCTCTTGTGTCCTTAGTAAAATTTTCTTAGAATAAAAATAGCATTTTTTTAGCTTTGCTGTTAATCTCATTGGAGAAAGTGATTTATCTGAATTGTGAAAAATATAGATCAGTCTTCAGATTGTTGACCACATATTACAACAAGGTGAATGTAGTACATTAAAAAATAGCATTGCTCCTCCTCCTCCTTCTTTTTCTATTCTTTCTCTCTCTGCCTCTCTTTCTCTTTTTCTTTCTCTCTCTGTCTCTATCTCACATCAACCTCTCTTTCCTCTCCTTTACCCACAGTAAGGAACCCCAGTAAGCTAGCAGATGAAGCTTTTTCTCAGGGACTTTTATCGTCTCCAATGATTTCCCGCTGTCATTCAACATTCTCTGCTTCACAGTCTTAAATAATAAAACTCATATAAATACAAGCATACCTCAGAGGTATTGTGGGTTTGGTTTCAGACCACTGCAATAAAGTGAATATGGCAATAAAACAAGTCACACAAATGTTTTGGTTTCTCAGTGCATATAAAAGTTTTTTTTTACACTATATTGTAGCCAAATACATGTGCAATAGCATCATGTATAAAAAAAAGTATATACCTTAATTAAAAATAATGCTGTTGGGAAAATGGCATGAATAGACTTGCTTGATGCAAGGTTGTCACAAACCTTCAATTTGTAAAAAGCACAGTATCTGCAAAGCACAGTAAAACAAAGCACAATAAAATTAGGTATGCCTGTATCAGATTTTTTGATTCTCAATTTAAAATGTCTGTATGTGTGTGTATGCATGCATGCATGCATCCGCGGTGCCGGGGTAGAGCTAGTGGGGTGATTGATAAACCTAAACCCAAATTTTATAGTAGTAAAGTTTGCCAATCAATTAAAAAATTCAACTACAAGGAAAGACAAAAGCTTTCCCCTCACTAATAGTCTACTGATTTGTAAAATTCATGTGTTGTAAAGCATTCAGTAATTTTAGGGAGAAAACTTGGTCTGTTTTTTTTTCCCTTCTTAACTATTACTGCTTTTATAAAGCACTACTACATTAATTTTTGTGCCCTAATTTTCTAGCTCTTCAAATGAGTGACTCACACTCTGCTTTTTTGGTGAATATCACTTCTGTTAGTGTTTATTGTATCACATCAGGTGACACCTATCTACTTCACAGAATACTTTTTTGACACTGAGTTTATTTGGAAGAGACAGTATTAGAGAGTGAGAAAACTCAATTGATTTAGAATTGAACAAGTTCCTTAAGTTTCATTTTTAAAATGTCACTTAAGTTGAACTCTTTTATACTGAAAAGTAATAATAATCACCTAACCTCATCTAACACTCCCAATGTACCGGCAAATGTTCCACAGATGTTCATTTAAACTTAAGAACAATTAGGCATATGCAACAGAATGAGTTCAGTCCAGTGGTCATCAGCAATGATGAGATTAACTACGGAGAAAGGGTGGATAGGAATGAATTGAGGGCTAAGGATGGAGTCCTGAGGCATTCTAACGTTCGGAGTTCAGGCTGAAAAGGAGGAGCCTGTAAAGGGAACTCCTGGTTTTCTGCAGGTATATAGTGCAACTTATTTTCAATTTTGTAGTCCCACTGAGCAACCATATATTTTTTCTAAAATATATTTAACAATTGTTATGGGTTGAATTGCACCCCCATCATCATATGTTGAAGTTATAGCCCCTGTTACTTTGAATGTGACCTTATTTGGAATAAGATTGCTACACATATAATAAGTTCAGATGAGGCCATACTAAAGTAGGATGGACCCCTAACTCAATATTACTGGTGTCCTCATAAGAAGATGGCCATGTGAAAAAAGAGACAAAAAGAGAATGCCAAGACAGAGGCAGAAATTGGAGTTATGCTGCCACACACAGTATTTAATATCTCTGGGTTTGTTGTTGTTGTTTGTTTGTTTTAAGACTTTAAAAAAAAGTAGTTTCAGTTTAATGTTATAATTTGATGAAGTAAAAGTTCTCCTACCACAAGTACAGACAGTCTCTGACCGATTACGGTCTGACTTACAATTTCCCAACTTTACAATGATGCAAAAATTACATACATGCAGTAGAAAGCATACTTCAAATGTTGAATTTTGATCTTTTCCCAAGCTAGTGACATGTGGTAGGTACTATCTCATGACCCTATCACATGATGTATCAGTGGCTGCGAGTTTCAGGTCCCAGTCCACCACGCCATCACAAGGGTGAAGAACTGATACACTTACAGCCATTCTGTTTTTCACTTTCAGTGTCATATTCAATACATTACATGAGATATTCAACAAAGAACTGATACACTTACAGCCATTCTGTTTTTCACTTTTAGTGTAGTATTCAATACATTACATGAGATATTCAACAAAGAACTGATACACTTACAGCCATTCTGTTTTTCACTTTTAGTGTAGTATTCAATACATTACATGAGATATTCAACACTTTTTTATGGAATAGGCTTTGTGTTAGATGATTTTGCCCAACTGTAGGCTAAAGTAAATGTTCTGAGCATGTTTAAGGTAGACTAGGCTCAGCTATGACGTTTGATATGTTAGATGTATTAAATGCATTTAAAAAAATTCTATAAAATTATTGAACAACTTATATTCATTTTATATTTATAAATGAATCCATAAACACAAATCCTTATGCTGTGTTTTTTGTCTGGCATGAATACAGCAAATATTTATACCATATCAGTAAAAGAGAGTAACAAAAAAGAATAAAAATAATAAAGAAGGTGGAGCTACCTAATTTGTAAAGTCAGTAATAAATAAATATAAGCAAGGCCTCCAGAAACTTTAGTCAGGTTAAATTAGTCGTATAAATTTGTAATTGTGAGGTGGATATTATTTGTGTTTCCTCTTCCAGTGGCTAATAATAATGAGATACTTCCTGGTGAAGTAAAATCATATCATCTATAATATATTAAGCACACAGTTACAAACAAATTTTATAAAAATTATGCTCACTTTTTTTGGTGAATAGATGTGCAATCACTGAGATCTTTGCAAAAAGGTATACCTTCCAGTGGTTTGATTATGGCTTATAATTTAAAGAGAACGTTTCTCTTTAAATGTGTTAGATCACGGTATTTTAACAAAGTGAATAGTGTCTAATGGTCTCCTGGAGCAGAATCATTTCTTATGGAAATGAGTTATTTAAAAAATGTTCCAGGGCTTCCCTGGTGGCGCAGTGGTTGAGAGTCCACCTGCTGATGCAGGGGACACGGGCTCGTGCCCTGGTCCGGGAAGATCCCACATGCCACGGAGCGGCTGGGCCCGTGAGCCATGGCCGCTGAGCCTGCGCATGCGGAGCCCGTGCTCCGCAACGGGAGAGGCCACAACAGAGTGGCCCACGTACTGCAAAAAAAAAAAAAAAAGTGCTCCAAGGAGAATTGGTAAGAGAGTGGAGGAAAGCAGGATGAAGAAGGGGTAAGAACCATCAGGTGATGCTTCTGCTGATGAAGCAGGGATCAGGATTGTAAAAATCACTGCTTTGTTCTCCATTGAGGTGAGGGAGCTGGACTTTCACAGTTGCTTTCACAATCCTATGCCAGGCAATTTTGGGCGTGGGAGAGCTGAAATTCCAGGCACAGTTATCTTTGGGGGCATCTGACTCTTTGGGCATCTGGTGTACAGAACCATTAAGGGGATTCTGGATGATCTGGTCAAGAGCACTGACTGTAGCTACTAGAAAGAAATTTCAAATAATTGAAGTAGACGTCATCATGACAGGAAATTCATTTCAACTGTTTAACACTGGTAGCAATGAGGTCCTTTTAATATCGTATTTAATCATTACAAATTACTGGCATAAAAGATCATAAGTTCATCGATAAATTAAATAAACAATTAGTAATAAGATGATCCCAATATTGAGTAAGCAGAAGCCATGAGGGGAATGCCAGTAATGATTCCGCAAATGGAGATTCTTCTCAGGAGGGCTGAACAGCGCTGTGTCATTGAGAGAAATCATGGCTTAACATAAACTTATACTTATTCATATTAGTTGGCTGAGGAATTAATATGAATGGAGCAAACACTGTATAAAAGGCATTTTATAATCTTTACCTCTTTTCCCTTTCAACATGACCTGTTTTGCAGGTGTCATTTTAAAATTTTGGATGGAGAAATTGGGGGTCTAGAAAATTAAATATTTTCTCTAAGTTTACACTGCTATTGACTGAACTTTGAATTCAGGTCACTCAGTGTAAGATAGGCACTCTTTGTTTTTTAACATCTTCATTGGACTAAAATTCCTTTACAATGTTGTGATCGTTTCTGCTATATGTATACATATATCCCCATATCCCCTCCCTCTTGCGTCTCCCTCCCACCCTCCATATCCCACCCCTCTAGGTGGTCACAAAGCACCGAACTGATCTCCCTGTGCAATGCAGCTGCTTCTCACTAGCTAGCTATTTTATATCTGGTAGTGTATATATATATCCCTGCCACTCTCTCACTTCATCCCAGCTTACCCATCCCCCTCCCCATGTCCTCAAGTCCATTCTCTACGTCTGTGTGTTTATTCCTGTCCTGCACCTAGGTTCATCAGAACCATTTTATTTTTTAGATTCCATATATATGTGTTAGCATACGGTATTTGTTTTTCTCTTTCTGACTTACTTCACTCTGTATGACAGACTCTAAGTCCATCCACCTCACTACAAATAACTCAATTTTGTTTCCTTTCTTGGCTGAGTAATATTCCATTGTGTATCTGTCCATTCATCTGTTGATGGACACTTAGGTTGCTTCCATGTCCTGACTATTGTAAATAGTGCTGCAGTGAATATTGTGGTCCATGACTCTTATTGAATTATGGTTTTCTTAGGATATATGCCCAGTAGTGGGATTGCTGGGTCATACGGTAGTGTTATTTTTAGTTTTTTAAGGAATGTCCATACTGTTCTCCATAGTGGCTATATCAATTTACATTCCCTCCAACAGTGCAAGAGGGTTCCCTTTTCTTCACACCCTCTCCAGTATTTATTGTTTGTAGATTTTTTGATGATGGCCATTTTGACCAGTGTGAGGTGATACCGCATTGTAGTTTTGATTTTAATTTCTGTAATGATTAGTGATGTTCAGCATCCTTTCATGTGTTTGCTGGTAATCTGTATATCTTCTTTGGAGAAATGTCTATTTAGGTCTTCTGCCCATTTTTGGATTGGGTTGTTCGTTTTTTTGTTATTGAGCTGCATGAGCTGCTTGTAAATCTTGGAGATTAATCTTTGTCAGTTGCTTCATTTGCAAACATTTTCTCCCATTCTGAGGCTTGTCTTTTCATCTTGTTTATGGTTTCCTTTGCTGTGAAAAAGCTTTTAGGTTCATTAGGGCCCATTTGTTTATTTTTGTTTTTATTTCCATTTTTCTAGGAGATGGGTCAAAATGGATCTTGCTGTGATTTATGTCATAGAGTGTTCTGCCTATGTTTTCCTCCAAGAGTTTTATAGTGCCTGGCCTTACGTTTAGGTCTTTAATCCATTTTAAGTTTATTTTTTTATACAGTGTTAAGGAGTGTTCTAATTTCATTCTTTTACATGTGGCTGTCCAGTTTTTCCAGCATCACTTATTAAGAGGCTGTCTTTTTCCATTGTATATTCTTGCCTCCTTTATCAAAGATAAGGTGACCATATGTGCGTGGTTTTATCTCTGGGCTTTCTATCTTGTTCCATTGATCTATATTTCTGTTTTTTGCCAGTACCATACTGTCTTGATTACTGTAGCTTTGTAGTATAGTCTGAAGTCAGGGAGTCTGATTCCTCTAGCTCTGTTTATCTTTCTCAAGATTGCTTTGGCTATTCGGGGTCTTTTGTGTTTCCATACAAACTGTGAAATTTTTTGTTCTAGTTTTGTGAAAAATGCCATTGGTAGTTTGATAGGGATTGCATTGAATCTGTAGATTGCTTTGGGTAGTAGAGTCATTTTCACAATGTTGATTCTTCCAATCCAAGAACATGATATATCTCTCCATCTTTTTGTGTCATCTTTTCTTTCAACAGTGTCTTATAGTTTTCTGTGTACAGGTCTTTTTTCTCCTTAGGTAAGTTTATTCCCTGGTATTTTTTTTTGTTGTTGCAATGGTAAATGGGAGTGTTTCCTTAATTTCTCTTTCAGATTTTTCATCATTAGTGTATAGGAATGCAAGAGATTTCTGTGCATTAATTTTGTATCCTGCTACTTTACCAGATTCATTGATTAGCTCTAGTAGTTTTCTGGTGGCATCTTTAGGATACGTTAGGTATGGTATCATGTCCTCTGCAAACAGTGACCGCTTTACTTCTTATTTTCTGATTTGAATTCCTTTTATTTATTTTTCTTCTCTGATTGCTGTGGCTATAACTTCCAAAACTATGCTGAATAATAGTGGTGAGAGTGGACATCCTTGCCTTGTTCCTGATCTTAGAGGAAATGGTTTCAGTTTTTCACCATTGAGAATGATGTTGGCTATGGGTTTGTCATATTTGGTCTTTATTATGTTGAGGTAAGTTCCTTCTCTGCCTACTTTATGGAGAGTTTTTATTATAAGTGGGTGTTGAATTTTGTCAAAAGCTCCTCTGCATCTATTGAGATTATCATTTGGTTTTTATCCTTCAGTTAATTAGTATGGTGTATCACATTGATTGATTTGCATATATTGAAGAATCCTTGCATTCCTGGGATAAACCCCATTTGATCATGATGTATGATCCCTTTAATGTGCTGTTTGATTCTGTTTGCTAGGATTTTGTTGAGGATTTTTGCATCTGTGTTCTTCAGTGGCATTGGCCTGTAGTTTTCTTGTTTTGTGACATCTTTGTCTGGTTTTGGTTTCAGGGTGATGGTGGCCTCATAGAATGAGCTTGGGAGTGTTCCTCCCTCTGCCATATTTTGGAGGAATTTGAGAAGGATAGGTGTTAGCTCTTCTCTGAATGTTTGATAGAATTCACCTGTGAGGCCATCTGGTCCTGGGCTTTTGTTTGTTGGAAGATTTTTAATCACAGTCTCAATTTCACTGCTTGTGATTGTTCTGTTTATACTTTCTGTTTCTACCTGGTTCAGTCTCAGAAGGTTGTAGTTTTCTAAGAATTTGTCCATTTCTTCCAAATTGTCCATTTTATTGGCATGTAACTGCTTGTAGTAATCTCTCATGATTCTTTGTATTTCTGCAGTGCCAGTTGTTACTTCTCCTTTTCATTTCTAATTCTGTTGATTTGAGTCTTCTCCCTTTTTTTCTTGATGAGTCTGGCTAGTGGTTTATCAATGTTATTTATCTTCTCAAAGAACCAGATTTTAGTTTTATTGATCTTTGCTGCTGTTGTTTCCTTCATTTCTTTTTCATTTATTTCTGATCTTATCTTTATGATTTATTTCCTTCTGCTAAGTTTGGAGGGTTTTTTTGTTTTTTCTCTAGTTTCTTTAGGTGTAAGGTGGTTAGATTATTGAGATTTTTATTGTTTCTTGAGGTAGGATTTTACTGCTATAAACTTCCCTCTTAGAAATGCTTTTGCTGAATCCCATAGGTTTTGGGTCATCATATTTTCATTGTCATTTGTTTCTAGGTATTTTTTGATTTCCATTTTGATTTCTTCAGTGATCTCTTGGTTATTTAGTAGAGTATTGTTTAGCCTCCATGTGTTTGTATTTTTTACATTTTTTTCCTGTAATTGATATTTAGTCTCATAGCATTGTAGTCAGAAAAGATACTTGATATGAATTCAGTTTTCTTAAATTTACCAAGGCTTGATTTGTGACCCAAGATATGATATATCCCGGACAGTGTTCCATGAGCACTTGAGAAGAAAGTGTATTCTGTTGTTTTTGGATGGAATGTCCTATAAATATCAATTAAGTTTATCTTGTCTTATGTGTCATTTAAAGCTTGTGTTTCCTTATTTATTTTCATTTTGAATGATCTGTCCATTGGTGTAAGTGGGGTGTTAAGATACCCTACTGTTATTTTGTTTCTGTCGATTTCCCATTATGGCTGTTAGCATTTGCCTTATGTATTGAGGTGCTCCTATGTTGGGTGCATAAATATTTACCACTGTTATATCTTCTTTTTAGATTGATCCCTTGATCATTATGTAGTGTCCTTCTTTGTCTCTTGTGATAGTCTTTATTTTAAAGTCTATTTTATCTGATATGAGAATTGCTACTCCAGCTTTCTTTTGATTTCCATTTGCATGGAATATCTTTTTCCATCTCCTTACTTTCAGTCTGTTTGTGTCCCTAGGTTTGAAGTCGGTCTCTTGTAGACAACATATATATGGGTCTTGTTTTTGTATCCATTCAGCCAGTCTGTGTGTTTTGTTTGGAGCAGTTAATCCATTTACATTTAAGGTAAATATCAATATGTATATTTCTATTACCATTTTCTTAATTCTTTTGGGTTTGTCATTGTAGGTGTTTTCCTTCTCTTGTGTTTCCTTCCTGGAGAAGTTCCTTTAGCATTTGTTGTAAAGCTGGTTTGGTGTTGCTGAATGCTCTTAGCTTTTGCTTGTCTGTAAAAGATTTAATTTCTTCTTTGAATCTGAATGAGATCTTTGATGGGTGAGTAATCTTGGCTGTAGGTCTTTACCTTTCATCACTTTAAATATTCCCTGGCACTGCCTTCTGGCTTGCATTGTTTCTGCTGCAAGATCAGCTGTTAACCTTATGGGCATTCCCTTGTATGTTATTTGTTGCTTTTCCCTTACTGCTTTTAATATATTTTATTTGTATAGTCTGATTTATGTGTGTCTTGGCATTTTTCTCCTTGGATTTATCCTGTATGGGACTCTGTGCTTCCTAGAGTTAATTGGCTGTTTCCTTTCCCATATTACGGAAGTTTTCAATTATTATCTCTTCAAATATTTTCTCAGACCCTTTCTTTTACTCTTCTTCTTCTGGGACCCCTATAATTCCAATGTTGATGCATTTAATGTTGTCCCAGATGTCTCTGAGACTGTTCTCATTTATTTTTAGTCTTTTTTCTGCTCTGCAGTAGTTATTTCCACTCTTTTATCTTCCAGGTCACTTATCCGTTCTTCTGCCTCAGTTATTCTGTTATTGATTCCTTTTAGAGAATTTTTCATTTCATTTGTTTTGTTGTTCATAATTGTTTGTTTGCTCCTTAGTTCTTCCAGGTCCTTGCTAAACGTTTCTTGTATTTTCTCCATTCTATTTCCAAGATTTTGGATCATCTTTTGTATCATTACTCTGAATTTTTTTTCAGGTAGACTGCCTATTTCTCCTTCATTTGTTTAGTCTGGTGGGTTTTTACCTTGCTCCTTCATCTGATGTATATTTCTCTGTCCCATTTTTCTTAACTTACTGTGTTTGGTGTCTCCTTTTCACAGGCTACATGTTCGTAGTTCCGATCGTTTTTGGTGTCTGCCCCCAGTGGGCAAGGTTGGTTCAGTGGCTTGTGTATGCTTCCTGGTAGAAGGGACTGGTGCCTGTGTTCTTGTAGGTGGGGCTGGGTCTTGTCTTTCTGGTGGGCAGGGCTGCATCCGGTAGTGTGTTTTGGGGTGTCTGTGAACTTAGTATGATTTAGGAAGCCTCTTTGCTAATGTGTGGGGTTGTGTTCCTGCCTTGCTAGTTGTTTGGCATGGGGCGTCTAGCACTGGTGCTTGCTGGCCATTGAGTGGAGCTGGGTCTTAGCGATGAGACAGAGATCTCTAGGAGAGATGTCGGTTATTGATGTTATGTGGTACCGGGAGGTTTCTTGTGGTCCAATATCCTGAACTCTGCTCTCCCACCTCAGAGGCTCAGGCCTGACATGAGGCTGGAGCACCAAGACCCCTGTCAGCCACATGGCTCATAAGAAAAGGGAGAAAACAGTAAATAAAAAATGAAACAAAATAAAATAAATAACGAAAATTATTAAAATAATAAAATTAAAAATTAATAAAAAAAGAAGTGAGCAACCAAACCAGTAAACGAAGCCACCAGTGATAACATGGGCTAAAAACTATACTAAGATAAACATAAAAATCAGAAACAAGTCAGTCGCAGACAACAAAACCCAAGTGTACAGTTGCTCCCAAAGTCCACCACCTCAATTTTGGGTTGATTCATTGTATATTCAGGTATTCCACAGATGCAGTGTACCTTAGGTTGATTGTAGGGATTTAATCCACTGCTCCTGAGGTTGCATGGAGAAATTTCCCTTTCTCTTCTTTGCACAGCTCCTGTGGTTCAGCTTTAGTTTTGGTCCCATTTCTGCATGTAAGTTGCCTTCAGGCTTCTGTTCCTGCCCAGACAGGATGGGGTTAAAGCAGTGGCTGATTAGGGGGCTCTGGCCCACTCATGCTAGGGGGTGGGAGGGGTATGGTAGTTATAATTGGAATGTAGGAAGAGCTTGCAGTGGCAGAGGCTGGAGTGGTGTTGCAACAGCCTGAGGTGTGCCGTGTGTTCTCCCGGGGAAGTTGTCCCTGGATCACAGGACGCAGGCAGTGACGGGCTGCACAGGCTACCAGGGTGAGGGGGAGGGATGTGGATAGTGACCTGTGCTTGCACACAGGATTCTTGGGGCTGCAGCAGCAGCGTTAGCATTTCATGCCCATCTCTGGGGTCCTTGCTTATAGCCAAGGCTCGAGCTCGTTTAGGTGGTGCTCTGCCTTCTGTGGGCAGATAGGGAAGGAATCCCCTGTCCTTGGGCACCCTGAAACAATGGTCCCTTGACTCTTAGGCAGGTCCAGAGTTTTTCCCAGACTCCATCCCGGCTAGCTGTGGTGCACTAGCCCCCTTCAGGCTGTGTTCACACAGCCAACCCCAGTCCTCTTCCTGGAATCTGACGTCCGAAGGCTGAGCCTCAGCCCCTACCTGCCCCAGTGGGTGGGCAGACAACCTTTCAGCCTGGTGAGTGCTGGTTGGCACTGACCCGCTGTGCGGGAATCTCTCTGCTTTGCCCTCTGCACCCCTGTTGTTGTGCTCTCCTCTGTGGCTCCTCTGCTCTCCTCTGTGGCTCCCCCCACCCCCCGTCCTCCCCCTGTCCCCGCCAGTGAAGGGCTTCCTAGTGTGTGGAAACTTTTCCTCCTTCACAGCTCCCTCCCAAAGGTACAGGTCCTGTCCCTATTCTTTTGTCTCTCTTTTTTCTTTTTTCTTTTGCCCAACCCTGGTATGTGGGGAGTTTCTTCTCTTCTGGGAAGTCTGAGGTCTTCTGCTAGGATTCAGTAGGTGTTCTGTAGGAGTTGTTCCACATGTAGATGTATTTTTGATGTATTTGTGGGGAGGAAGGTGATCTCCATGTCTTACTCCTCCACCATCTTGAAGGTCCCTCTCCTTAAGTGCATTTTTGACTTAAGATATTTTCAATTTATATTGGGATATAACCTCATTGTAAGTCAAGGAAGATGGGTTTATTGGGATATAACTTCATTGGAAGTCAAGGAAGATCTGTATTTGTTTTCTTTTTCTTCTTTCTCTTTCTTTCTCTTTCTAATTCTTTACCACTTTTTGTGTAACTGCTGTAGCTTTATTTGCTCCTTATTTTCTATCATTGCAACCTCTATTCAGGCACATTACACAGAATGCCGCATGCAGCTTTAAAACACATGAAAACTATGAAAAAAAAAAAAGACCCAACACTGCTATTGGTGAGATGAAAAATAATCTATATTGGGTTTCAAATATTCACATCGGTTTCATAACCATACTTGTTTCATCACAAAAATCAGCTGAAAACAGGATGTTGATTCATTTAGATAGTCATGCCAACATTTTCTCTTTAAAAGAAATTGTATTGATGTCATAAAAATCATTTCCATTCAACTACTGGTGATATAATTCACCAGTACTAACTACTAACTGATATAATTTGTTAGAAATATCAGAGTATTTGTTTAATCTTAAAATTGGTTTCTGAAACAAACATGCAACTGTATGAAAGGTTCTATTTCTCTCCTTCAAAGGATGAGACTCTTTTCAGTGAAAGGGATCTTCTCATGTTCAGAGATCACATAGAATTGTTGATTTAACATATTGTGATGTGCTACATCATTCCATAATAGATTTTATTTTATTAGTCTCAACTTAATGAAAGGATACTTTTCACATTTTAGTAGCATGGGAAATTTTTAAAGGTTTAAAAACGCTTTTGTCACAGTCTCTCATCTCTTGCAGGAACTATTCTGAATTAGATTCCTCAGAAAAGGCCTAGGATTCCCAGTTGTAAATGCCATTAATCAGCTTCAAAACACATTCTTTATTAGTTTTTCCTGCTTGGGGTTTTACTTTCTCCACTCTCTCATTCTTTCTTCCTGGGATCACCTCCCAAATAAATATCCTGTCTCTAAGTCCCTGCCTCAGGCTCTGCATTCGAGGAATCCAGATAAACATGCCTACAATCAGGGGGTGTTAAAACTCATTAAATTGCTTTTTCCACCAGTTAGAATTATCATAGGTTTTTTTAAACTTTATATTATGTTCATGCTAAATGTCAGTGATGAAATTTCTGATGCTGAACTGTGTATTCCTTCAATATCAATTTTCCCCATCCATATAATATTTAGTTAACTGTAACTTAAAATTTAAGATTTTAAAATTATGTTTATAGGTAAAACAAGCCTTTAGTATAATGTTAAAATTAACTTTCTATTGAGTTAGAGTAGTTTTGAATCTTTTTTTTGTTAAACTAAAAGATTCCAAACATGTAAAAAATAATTTAGGTATTTATAACAAAATATTAATAGTTTTCAACAGATGTCTTTGAGTTTTGGTACATCAAATAGGGAAGTGTTGATAGATATAAGTAATATATATAAAAGAGTAGCTGTATCAGCTTTACCAAATGTTATATCAGTATAACATTACCAATTTGATAAACTGCAAAGAAAACATTTACTTTAAAAATGTTATGTCTCTAGGCACAATGAAGAAAAATTAGAAATTATTAAAATATAAAAATTAGATAAATATGTCCTAGACCCAAGGAAAATGAAATCTGAATGATGTATCATTTAAAATTTTAGCACAATGAAAACACTAGATATTTCAAATGAATTAAATGGTAAAAAGGGAAAAAATGTAAAAGATTACAACCAAACCATGATTTACTATTATATGGTTTGTAATGTAGTAAGCCTATTAAAACAATAAAGGAAAAACATACAAAAAGAAAAGGAAAGAAAATATCAGTAAACACATAAACATTACCGCACATGCAATTAAAATGGTGGATTGTTAAACAAACAACATTTGTAACATTTATGAGCCAAAATGGTGACATATTCTGTAAATTAAGTGCTTGTAAATCATACAGAGAGGAGAATGCTAACAAAAAAAGGTGTATCAACAAACTCTTTAGCCAAGGATAATTTCCAATAACAAATAAAATGTTAAAATTTGGAAGTAATAGGCTTTGTTTGAAAATTAAGGTAATTATAAATTATATTTTCCTACTGATGAGACAAAGATTATCTTTCTGTGTAAGTTTTAATAATATATCATGAAATCAGCACCTATAGGAATGCTGTGACTGTAAGTTTGCATAACTTTTTGAGCTTATTTTGCCAATATAAAACAGGTGATAAAGATATTCATGTTTTTATCAACAGTTTAACTTGAGGAATTCATTCTACAAGCATAACAAGTGAGGAGTAAAATATTTTATACTATTTATGAAAGTGAAAATTTGGAAATAGACATGTTTAATAGAAAAATTATAAAAATACGGGAAATGATATATGTATATGTGGTCAATTAAGCTATGGTTTATAAGGGTTTAGATGATATAGGAAGTGGTTTTTAAATAAAAACTGAGAGAGTTAAAGAGAGATGGTGAAAGAGAAAGAAAAAATATTCCAATTTAATAAGAGCATCTAGAGTAAAAGAGGCTGGAAGACCCACAAATCTAAATGCATCAATGTCTAATTACTTGGAATATCATGAGTATATATAATTTTATTTTTAAATAAGTTGTAAAATGAATATGTATAACATTTTATCCACAAAAAGTTATTTTAAAAATGAGATATAGAGAAAGAGATTTCCCTATTGTATTTCATTTTGTTTGATTTCTGGATTACTTTATAATTATGACTTTTATTTTAGCTCTCTATATATCCACTATAACACAGGAAATATTTTGTGAGAAAAATAAAAACCCTTTATATCTCAAGCATAAATGCCTACTTAGAATCTTCAAGCTGATTTCTTCTTTCTAGGAAATGCACATAAGGAAAGAAAATTTAAATAACCGTAAATATATATTTTGCTTTGCTTTGACAGAGCCTAGCATTGGTTTCATAAGCCTGTTGTGTAAATAAAACCTTTCTTTTCAAGTTATTTGATTTGTTTTTTCATTTTCTCTCAGTCATATAAACAAAAGCTTCCTGTCAAAGAATGTCATTTCTACCAGTTTATACTAATCAAATGAAAACTGATACATATGCTACACCACAGGGAGTTTCCTTCTTGGTTTATTTGTACTTTTTTATAATAGAATTGAGGATTATGTGAGGTGTTTGAATCAGCTATTTGCTACCTTGTCTCTCACATTAACTGTTTTACATAAATTGTATTTACTGGGGAGTTATAAATGGCACCCTGTGATCTTTATAAAAACATGAACATCTTCAAACTTTTTCTACATTCCCAACAGAGAGCAGAAATCAAAACATGGATGAATAAAGCATAATCCTTTAAAAATAATATATTAGAAAAGATCTCTGTTCTGATATTTCAAATTCTGACGTTTTCCTAGCAAAAATATTGCCTTTTATATTTACCATAATTACATGAAAAGCAGGTAAATCACAAACACCATATTTAAATTCCATTGATATTCTCCATCTACAAAATGACTTACCGACTTTTTATAACACTATACATTTACCCAAGGCCAAAAAAACATTTTTGTTTCTGCATTTACATATTATGAATTCTCTATTACTTTTGAATTTGAAAATCAAACATGGTGAAATAATTTTGGATAATATCTAAAAATAGCAGATTTAATATAAAATAGGTACCAAAAAGTGGTGGTGAATATATGCCTCATTTAAAAATCTATTGCAAAATACTCCATTTTAGTGATGAAATGTATAACAAAACCATAACTTATAGTATAGTATTTAATCTCTTTGGTTTTTGTTGTTTGTTCATTTGAAGACCGCTTTTTACAGCAGTTTCAGGTTCTCAGCAAAATTGAGGGGAAGGTAGAGTTTGCTCATATACCTCCTGTCCCCACACACACGTAGCCTCCCCCATTATCAGCATTCCTCACTAGAGTGGTACATTTGCTGCAACTGATGAACCTCCATTGTCACACCACAATCACACAAAGTCCAGTAAACATTGGGTTCACTCTTAAAAATTCTGTGGGTTTGGACAAATGTAAAATGACATGCATCCATTGTTATGGTATCATACAGGGTGTATTCAGTGCTCTAAAAATCTTCTATGCTCTGCCAATTCACTCTTCTTCGTTTTACTCTTGGCAACTGTTGATCATTTACTGTCTCCATAGTTTTCCCTTTTCCAGAATGCAATTTAGTTGGACTCACAGTATGAAGACATTTCAGATTGGCTTTTTACACTTAGTAATATCCATTTAAGCTTCCTCCATGTCTTTTCATGCCTTGATAGCTCATTTCTTTTTTGGACTTTCATATTCCATTGTCTAGGTGTACTGCAGTTTCTCCATTCACATACTAAAAGACATCTTGGTTGATTCCAACTATAACTATAATTATCCACGGGCAAGTTTTTGTGTGGATATAAGTTTTTTAATCCTTTGGGTATATGACACAAAGTGTCTTTGCTGGATCATATGGTAAAAGTATGTTTAGACACCAAACTGTCTTGTGGAGTGGCTGTACCATTTTGAATTCCCAGCAGTGATGAATGAGAATTACTGTTGTCCACATCCTCAACAGCATTTGGTGTTGTCAGTGTTCCTGACTTTGGCCTTTCTAATAGTTATGCAGAGGTATCTAGTTGTTTTATTTGCATTTCCTTGATAACATATGCTGCAGAACATCTTTTCAAATGCTTATTTGCCATCTCTATATCTTCTTTGGAGAGATGTCTGTTTAAGTTTTTGTACCATTTTTTAAATTTGGGTTGTTTGTTTTCTGGCTGTTGAATTTTAAGAGTTCTTCCTATAGTTTGGATAACAGTCCTTTATCAGATATGTCTTCTGCAAATATTTTTTCTCAGTCTGTGGCTTATATTCTCATTCTCTTTTCTTTCACAGGGTAGAAGTTTTTTAAAATTTTACTGAAGTCCAGCTTGTCAGTTGTTCCTTTCATAGACTGAGCTTTTAGTGTTGTTTCTAAAAGGTCCTTATCATACGCAAGGTCATTTAGGTTCCCTTCTATGCTATCTTCTAGGAGTTTTATAGTTTGTATTTTACATTTATGTCTGTGATCCATTTTGAGTTAATTTTTGTGAAGGGTGTAAGGTCTGTGTCTAGATTCATGTTTTTGTTTTTGCATGTGGATGTCCAGTTGTTCCAGCACCATTTTTTGAAAAGACTATTCCTTGTATTGCTTTTGCTCCTTTGTCAAAGATTAGTTGACTATATTTATCTGGGTCTATTTCTGGGCTCTCTATTGCTACATTGATTTATTTTTCTATTCTTTTACCAATACCATACTGTTTTGACTTCTGTAGCCTTATAGTAAGTCTTGAAGTTGGGTAGTGTCAGTCTTTCTATTTAGTTCTTTTCCTTCAGTATTGAGTTGGCCATTCTGGGTCTTTAGCCTCTCCATATAAACTTTAGAATCAGTTTGTTCATATACACAAAATAACTTGCTGGGATTTTGATTGGAATTGCATTGAATCAATAGACCAAATTGGTCAGCACTGATATATTGACAATATTGAGTTTTCCTATCCATATACATGGAGTGTCTCACCATTTGTTTAGTTCTTATTTGACTTCATCAGAGTTTTACAGTTTTCCTCATACAGCTCTCATACATGTTTTGTTAGATTTATACCTAAGTATTTTATTTTGGGGGATGCTAATATAAATGGTATTATATTTTTAATCTGAAATTTCACTTTGTTGCTGGTTAACAGGAAAGCAATTGACCTTTCTGTCTTAACCTTGTATTCTGAAACCTTACTATATCGGCTTATTAGATACAGAATTTTTTTTTTTTTTTTTTTTTTTTTTTTTTTTTTCGCGGGTCTCTCTCTTTTTTGG
>NW_020837951.1:61407596-61413993 GCF_003676395.1 Aethalodelphis obliquidens | reverse complement strand
GGCCTCTCCCGTTGCAGAGCACAGGCTCCGGACGCGCAGGCTCAGTGGCCATGGCTCACGGGCCCAGCCGCTCTGCAGCATGTGGGATCTTCCCAGACCGGGGCACGAACCCATGTCCCCTGCGTCGGCAGGTGGACTTTCAACCACTGTGCCACCAGGGAAGCCCCAGAATTTTTTTATGTTTATTTTTTTCTGATTTTCTAACTAAAGGATCATGTCATCCTAAAATGAAGGTGGTTTTATGTCTTCCTTTCCAATCTGTATAGCTTTTATTTCCTTAACTTGCCTTCATGCATTAGGTAGGATTATTAGTAAGATAATTATTAATCCTAATATTTAGGATCATTAGTAAGATATTGAAAAGGAGTGATGATTTTTCTTTTTAACTTGTCAATTGGATGGCTTACATTAATCAACTTTCAAATGTTTAGCCAGCTTTGCATACCTGGGATAAATCCCACTTGGTTATGGTGTGTAATTCTTTGTATACATTGTTTGAATTTATTTGCTAATATTTTGTTGAGGACCCCTGCCTCTATGTTCATGAGAGATATTTGTTTATAGTTTTTGTCTTGTAATTTCTTTATCTTGTTTTAGTACTAGGGTAATACTGGCCTCATGGAATGAGGTAGGAAGTATTCCCTTTGTTTCTGTCCTCTGAAAAAGATTGTAGAGAATTGGTATAATTTCTTTCTTAAACATATAGTGAAATCACCAGTGAATCCATCTGTGCCTGGTGCTTTCTGTTTTTGAAGGTTATTTGTTATTATCCAATGTTTGCTTAATAGGTATAGGCCAATTCAGATTGTCTATTTCTTCTTGTGTTCGTTTTGGCAAATTGTTCCTTTAAGGAATTGGTCTGTTGCATCTAGGTTATCAATTTTGTGAGCATAGTATTGTTTATAGCATTCTTTTATTATCCTTTTAATGCCCATAGGATCTGTAATGATGTTCCCTATTTTATTTCTGATATTAGTAATTTGTGTCCTTTATCTTTTCAGTTAGCCTGGCTAGAGGCTTATCAATTTTAATAATCTTTTCAAAGAACCAGCTTTTGTTTTTGTTGATTTTTTTCTCTTGATTTCTTGTTTTTAATTTCATTGATTTTTGCTCTAATTTTCATTATTTCTGTTCTTATGCTTATTTTGGATTTTGCTTATTTTACTCTACATTTTTAGTTTCCTATGGTAGAGGCTTAGAATATTGATTTTTGATCTTTTCTAACACATACATTCATTTCTATAATTTTATTCTCTACTGCTTTTGCTCATCTCATAAATTTTGATGAGTGTATTTTCATGTCACTCAAAATATGCTTTAATTTCTGTTGAGATTTTTTTCTTTAACCCATGTGTTATTTAGAAGTGTGTTGTTTAATTTCTACACATTTTGTTATTTTCCAGTTATCCTTCAGTTATTGATTTCTAGTTTAACTGCAGTGTGGTCTGAGAGCAGATATGGTATGATTCCTAGTTTTTAACTTTCTTAAGATGTGTTTTGGTCCCAGAATGTGGACTATCTTGGTGAATGCTCCATGGGATCTTGAGAAGAATGTGTAGTCTGCTGCTGTTGATGTTGTCTATAAGTGTCAATTATATCCAGTAATTGATGTTGCTCTCATTGTATTTTGATAAAATTTCAACCATCTAAATTGAAAGAACCTATTATACTTATTATTATGTATATAAAATGTTTTTGAAACCATTTTGCACATATTAAAAGATATTTTCTTTTTGAAAATTCTGTTTTGTTATCAGGATTAATTATGTTTCATTTTAAGAGATAATCCTCTTTGATTCTGCTGAAAGTAAAGTCAAAAAAATTTTAAGTCTATCTTCTTGTTATCTGTATTTTGTTTGTCTGAAAGCCTAGTTTTTGAGGCACAAATAATGAGGGAGCCCTGAGCCTCAGTTGTATATATATTTCATTTTTAACCTTCATTTAAAATTTTTCTCCTTCTTAATGGCTCATGTATTTCTAATTTAACTTACCTTGTTTTATTTTGTTTCTCTGGAAATTTTCAAAAATGCTTTTGAGAACAAGATCAGATATAATTAAATACACATACAATGTGTTCTTATTTTTCTCTATTAATGGGAAAATAGTGTAAACATTGAATAATTCAAAATACTCTAAATAATAAATTTTAGAGTCAGTTTGAGGTAAATGAACATCTGTTTCATTGATGATTTCTCAATTCTTGTTTATTAAAGAATGCAGAGCCAATTTTGAAGCAATGTAGAGGTGCTTTTTATTGTTGTTGTTGTTCTTAATAATCTACCGAAAAATTCTGAGCCAGTTGAGTAACTTCAGAAATTTGGTAATCATCAGCAATAGAAATGTATTTTAGGAAAGAAATTGAAGAACACAGCACCTTGGGGTGTTCTAAATAGCCTTGGAGAAGACACAATTAAAATAAGAATATATGAAAAATAACAGAATTTCAGATCAAAACATGAAAATTCAAGTTGAGGATTTCATTACCAATATATATCAGAGAACTATATGTACACTAACTACTTAAGATTTCAGTCTGGATGTATATTTGAAAAGATAGATGTGTGGTAGTAACAATAGTTACTTTAACTCAGATTGTCTTAGTTTAGAGATACTGAGAAGCATTTGAGAAGTTTAAGGAATACTGGTTGGTGAGTGGGAAAATTGATAAAGGGAAAGGAGCCTTCTGAACGTGCCCCTCAGTAATTTTAGCATGTCTATGGTGACACATTGTAAACAATATTGCTGTTATTATATCTATTATTTCATATGTAGAAACCATTTCCATTTGCCCATAATTCATATGTTATTCTTGTTATTCCTTGCTAGCTTTTCTTAAAATTATTTAACAAAAGGAAAAATTGTAAACGACATTATTATATACCCACAAGGGGAATTTGTATAATGAAACATAATTAGATTGTATTTCTTAGTGACTCAGTCTTATATAAATTAATTTGTGCAAAAAAATTTCAAAACATAGTTCCATTTTTGGAAATAACTACTTAAGAACAAAGCTTAAAAATAAATCAGGAAGCTGCCAGACTCTCTTCCAAATTACCTGTAATTTTTGACATTCCCACCAACAATGTATGGAGTTTCAGTTGCTTACCTCCTTGTCAGCACTTGTTATTGTCAGTTTCATTTTACCTTATTTTTATCTATTCCAGTGAATGGGTAGTGGTATCTCATTTTGATTTTAATTTGAATTTCCCCAATGATTAATGGCATTGAGCATCTTTTTATATGTTTGCCACCCATAAAGTATATCCTTTTTGTGGAAATGTCTCTTCATATTCCTGGAATTTATCTGATTATATCTTCTTTTTGTTGATTTTAAGTTATTTATGTACACTGCCTTCATATCCTTAGTCACAAATGTGATCTGTATACATACATGTATATGTGTGTGTGTGTGTGTGTGTGTGTGTGTGTGTGTGTGTGTGTGTATCCTCTTCCAGTCTTCAGTCTGTCTTTTCATTTTCTTAACAGTGTGAGAGACTGTTGATGCGGTTAATGTTGATGCGGTTAAAACTATCATTTTTTCATGGGTCACGCTTTTGGTGACATACTTAAAAACACTTTGCTGATTCTAAGGTCACAGATATTTTCTCCTATGTTCCATTCTAGAAGTTTTATTATTTTGTGGGTGAAGGTTCAAGTTTTGCATTTGGAGGTTCAATTGTTTCTACACCTTTTGTTGCAAAGAATATTCTTTCTCCATAAAATTGAGCCAAGTTTTCACTTTCATTAAAAATCAAGTGACTATGCTTGTATGGACATATTTCTGGCCTGTTTTGATCCACTTATCTTAATTTCAGTCCTGTCACCAAGAGGTGGACTGCTTTACCTTTGGTAAAATGGTGATAGTTACATTACCTGTGAAAAAGATAAACTGAGGAATAAGAAAAATTTTAAGCATTTATTTGAGCAAAAACCAATTGAAATCTGACGGCACCAAACTAGAAGTAGTTAGGAGAAGCCCACTATTGAGGAACTCAGGGAAAGACTCTTATAGAGAAGGGGTGAGAAATAAAGCAAGAACATTATTTGATCACCTGTCATTTAATGCCTACTTGACTGTTTGTGGTTGGTTAGTCTTACGTTTCCATTTCGTAAGCCAGAAGCATCTAAAGGCTTAGATTTTGGCTTGCTTACATAGGCCTCCATGGCATTAGAGCCATCTCAGTCTAATAGCATCCTTGCTGAGTTAATTTAACACCTACCTCACAAATTGTGAAGATGAAAGGAGTGAATGCATAGAACCTCTGATCAGGGGCTAGCATATAGTGAGTGCACATGACATGTTAGTTTGTCTTTCGAAATATCTGGCTTAAAAGTAGCCAGATATCGCTCCATCTCTCCTTTACCCTCTTGAATTCCCAGAGGGCTGTTTATCAGACAATTAAAGGACAAGTAAATAAATCATAAGGCAATATATATTGAAAACAAATTATTAGAAGAAATATGTTACTAACATTTAAAAAACAATTGGCAGTTTGTGGCTAGAGGCTTCTTGTAATGTTTCTCAGAAAATGAGTTACTCAGCACAGTTTGTGAAATGCTACTCTAGCAGTTATGGTACATAAGAATGATTAGCTTCCAAAACTTTTGCCATACAACATACAGAGAGAAACAAAGATAAAGCCCTCATTCCTTTTTTCTGTCTGTGGAAAGTATTTCTTTTAGGATACACAGAGCTTGTCATTCAGTTGCATCTGGAGAGAACCCAATTCTAAACATAACTTGAATTTTCCTTTGAATATAAAAGAGCCGTTTAATTTACATTTTGTCTTATTTCTGTGTTTCTCAGCACGTCAGGTTTCCACTCATCAAAGTAGGATAATTTTTCATATTTACCATAGTAGAAAACAAGTGTCTCTACTTCTGTTCTTTCCATTACCTGCCTCTAATCTCTCTTCAGCACAACCCTCAAGCGTTATCAGCTTTAGAGGAGAGTAAATTGAAAAATCAAAGAATGATTTTTAAATCTGTGTACAGCTGCACTAAAAAGCGAATTCTGAAAAGGGGCCTCCCTGCACTTTCTTTTCTCTGTTATAAGGTTTGGAAGTAAAAGAATGCCTATGAGAGACAAAGAGACTCAAGCTTTCAGTGGGTAGAGCTCTCTGTTCAGACCAAACACAGACCTCTGGGAGATTGACAGGGGTTTTCACCTCTTCTCTATTCCCCAGTATCCAGCACACCCAGATGCAAGTCCCTTCGTCCCTGGTAAGCTGTCTGTTCAGCAGTCTCTCTCAGCAGGTTCTTTTAGGACATATCAGTGGGTCCACAGTTTGGTCTCTAATGCTAAAAGTCTAGGTAAAAAATGATACTGCTCATAACTATTTTCCTTAGTTATTCTAGAAAATTATTTTATGAAAAAAAAGGCATCATCTCATAGTTTCTTCTTATTGTTCTGATTGGGCTTCATTTTCATGGCTTCTTATTAAGAACTTCCACACACACATATGTGAGAAAACATTTAAAAATAACATATCTGTGAATAAGTTATTCTAATACTCATGGTCCTCTTAGGGCAAGTATCAGTGAAAGGAATCCCTAGAATATGGGATTAGTAAATCAGGTAATGTTTGAAAGGGTTACAACTGGTTATGTAAACTCTTAGAAGGCAAATTGACATTTATTTATTGTGATATCATAGAAAAACACCTTCAGTTGCACCCGGAATGAATCAATCACATTTCATTTAGAAACTGAGAATGTATGGAAGTATGCTACATGAGATAGGGGGCATTGTTAAGAGCATTAATGAAGAAGACTAAACAATCTAATACAAGTATTTGCAGAAACTCTAGATTATTTTGAATGAAAAGCAGCACACACAAGAATGAATAACCCACAGCAGTTTTTTAAAATGACTTTATTTAGGTATGATTAACATACAAAAAGCTGTATGTATTCAATGTGCACAACCCAGTGGGTTTGGAGATAAGTACACATCTGTGAAATCATCACCATGATCTATATCCATTACCTCTAAAGATTCCTTCTACCCCCAAAGCAATCTTTAAATACAAGGCAGGTATTTTATATACACTCTTTTCTTGCATGTGGACATGTGTGCACACATTATACAGCCATTACTTGGCTCTGTGAGATAATTTATTTCCTGAAGTATTAAGAACTGCAACTAACAGTAAATCAAGGCACAGAAGTAAAGATGAATGATTTCAAAAGGTGGCTTAATGGGTTAATGAATCAGTATCTTCTTTTATTAATTATACATGGGGAATGTTCAATAAGTTCTGAGTGTGACGCCAGCACAAAGCAGAAGGCTAAAGTTGCTTTTTGGCAAAAAATAATTTTACCTTATAAATTGTGTATATTTACTGTGTGTGTGTGTGTGTGTGTGTGTGTGTGTGTGTGTGTGTGTGTGTGT
>NW_020837951.1:61174217-61407586 GCF_003676395.1 Aethalodelphis obliquidens | reverse complement strand
TGTGTGTGTGTGTGTGTGTGTGTGTGTGTGTGTGTGTGTGTGTGTGTCATTCAAAATGATATGTTGAAGTCATAATTCCTGAATCCCGTGAAAATGACTTTACTTGGAAAAAAGGGCATTTACAGATGTAATCAAGTTAAGATGAATCATGCTGGATGAGAGTGGATCCTAAGTCCAGACACTTGTGTCTTTATAAGAGGAGAAACAGAGACACAGGGAGAAAGTTATGTGAAAACAGGCAGAGATTAGAGTGATGTGAATTCAAGCCAAGGAATGCCAAATATTGCCAGCAACTACTTGATGCTAGGAGAAAGACATGGAACAGATTCTGCCTCAGAGCCACCATCTGATTTCACAGTTCTGGCCTCCAGAACTGTGAAAGAATACATTTCTGCTGTGTTAAGCTACCTAGTTTGTAGCGCATTGCTATGGAAACCCTCAGAAACTAATCTACTTCCTCAGAAACTACTGTAGAAAAAGAAACAATCAAACATAATTGAGAAAAACATTTTAATTACCTGAAATTACAAAATACAGAGCTAACTGTAACCATTATCTGTACAGATTATCTTTTGCTAAAATTTGTCTTTAGTTTTATATATTTTTTATATATTTTTGGTTCTGTGTATGTTTTATGATTACCACATTTGTGGTAATCACATTTATTAATTTCCATCATGGCTTATTGATTTTTATATCAAAAAAGGACTTTCCCATTATAAAAATAGAATTCACTGAAGTACTTTTACTATTTCACTTTTATATTTCGATATTATCTCTCTTCCCTGACTTCCCTTCCCTTCTTTTATTCCTTCTTTCCTTTAATGCGAGAGAAGCAGAGCTTTATGTTTCGAACAACCAGCAAAATGTCTCAGTATTACCTATAATATTTCAACTTTTCTCAAATGATTTAAACTTCCATCTTCATCATATACTACATTATATATGCTATTTACTTACTTTTGGATTTTCTATTCTGTTTTATTGATCTTCCTTTCTATTATTGAAAGATTTTTATATATTTTTTGTATGATTATGTAACATTTTTATATCTGAAGACTTTACTCATTATTACCTTGTCTTTGTCCAGGTGTTCTGAGTTCTTATAAGTGTAATATTTCAAATAAAATTTAGAATTATTTAATTATTACTTAACTATTTGATTTTAGTAACATTGCTTATATAATTAGAAAAATGAAAATAATAGCTAGTATTATATTTCAGCATATATGTTATAAAGTTTGTATGATGTATATAGCTTAGCAAGAAAAATTTAACATGACAGAAGGTTAATTATTCCTACAATCATATGTAAATTAATTCCAATCATACATTTTAGCTAACTGAATTCATAGCATAGATGTTGTTTTTCTCCGTGGCAATGACATCCATCTGCATCTCCTCCAATCATTTTAGTACAGGCTTGCATCTCTACACAGAGATAAGCCATGGCAATTATCAAATATGTTTCTACCTCAAAATTGTCTCCATAATTGTAATCATAAATTTAAAAAAATATTATTTTACATTCTTTTTAAAAAATATCTTGCTTAAAAAAAAATCTTGCTTTTCTAACTTGACTGTGGAATTCTCTTCATTCTCTTCAGTTTTAACTGCCTTTTAATTGTAACATATGTTCCATATGCAGTTTTTCCAAATCTATTTTTCTATTTTCCTTCACTTTGTTCCTCTTTCTTACTTTGTAAGAAGTACTTTGTAATTTATAAATTTACAGTGTGGAATGACTGAATGATGTCTACTTTTTTAATATATTTCAATACTTGAGATATTACAATGTATGTTTAATTCACCTTTCTTTGATTACTCTTGATTTAGAGCATCTCTTCATTTTTTATCAATCTTTTGAATATTTTCCTCTTTGTAATATCATTTCATCTCTTTTCAATTTTTATTACATTTTATTTTTATTACATTTTTTAATTGAAGTATAGTTGATGTACAATATTATATGTTATAGGTGTACAATGTAGTGATTTACAGTTTTTAAAGGTTACACCCCATTTATAGCTATTATAAAACATTGGCTGTATTCTCCATGTTGTACAATATATCCTTATAACTTATTTTGTACCTGGTAGTTTGTACCTCTTAATCTTTTACCCCTATATTTCCCCTCCTCCTTCCCTCTCCCCACTGGTAACTACTACTTTGTTCTTTGTATTTGTGAGTCTGTTTCTTTTTTGTTATATTCACTAGTTTGTTATATTTTTAAGATTCCACATGTAAGTGGTATCACACAGTGTTTGTCTTTCTCTGTCTGACTTATTTCACTTACCATAATACCTTCCAAATCCATCCATGTTGCTGCAACTGACAATATTCCATTCTTTTTTAAGGCTGAGTAGTATTCCATTGTGTATATATACCCCTTTTTCTTTATCCATTCATCTCTTGATGGACACTTAGGTTGCTTCCATATCTCAGCAATTGCAAATAATGCTGCTATGAACATTGTGGTGCATGTATCTTTTCAAATTAGTGTTTTTGTTTTTTTCAGATGTATACCCAGGAGTGGAATTGCTGGGTGATGTGGTAGTGCTATTTTGAGTGCTATTTTGAGTTCCATACTCTTCTCCATGATGGCTGCACCAATTTAAATTCCCACCAACAGTGTACTAGGGTTCCCTTTTATCCAAATCCTTGCCAACATTTGTTATTTGTTTTCTTTTTTGGTGGTAGACATTCTGACAGGTGTGAGGTGATATCTCATTGTGGTTTTGATTTGCATTTCCTTGATGAGTAGTGATGTTAAGCATCTTTTCATTTGCCTGTTGGCAATCTGCATTGCCTCTTTGGAAAAATACCTATTCGGTTCTTCTGCCCATTTTTTAATTGGGCTCTTTGTATTTTTGATGTTGCGTTGTGTGAGCTGTTTGTATATCTTTATTAACCCCTTAGAGATCATATAATTTGCAAATATTTTCTCCCATTCAGTACATTGTCTTTTTGTTTTGTCAACAGTTTCCTTTACTGTGCAAAAGCTTTTAAGTTTAAGTCCCATTTGTTTAGTTGTGCTTTTATTTCCTTTGCTTTAGGAGGCAGATCCAAAAAAATATTTCTACAATTTATGTAAAAGAGTGTTCTGCCTATGTTTTCCTCCAGGAGTTTTATGGTTTCTGGTCTTACATTTAAAGTGTTAATTTACTTTTTGTATACAGTGTTAGAGAATGTTCTAATTTCATTCTTTTACTTGTAGCTGTCCAGTTTCCCCAGCACCACTTATTGAAGAGACTGTCTTTTCTCCATTGTATACTCTTGCCTCATTTGTCATAGATTCATTGACCACACGTGCATGGGTTTATTTCTGGGCTCTCCATTCTGTTCCATTGATATCTGTGTCTGTTTTTGTGCCACTACCATACTGCTTTGATTACTGGAGCTTGTAGTGTAGTCTGAAGTCAAGGAGCATGACTCTGTTCTCCAGCTCTGTTCTTTCTCAAGATAGTTTTGACTATTCCACATCTTTTGTGTTTCCATACAAATTTAAAAATTATTTGTTCATGTTCTGTTAAAAATGCCTTTGGTGTTTTGATAGGAATTGCATTGAATCTGAATATTGCATTGAATCTGAAGATTGCCTTGGGTAGTATGGTCGTTTAAACAATGTTGATTCTCCCAGTCCAAGAATATGGTGTATCTTTCAAGCTGTTTTTGTTGTCTTCAATTTCTTTCATCAGGGTCTCATAGCTTTCCTAATACAGGTTTTTTACTTATTTAAGTAGGCTTATTCTTAGGTATTTTATTCTTTTTGATGTGATGGTAAATGGGATTGTTTCCTTAAGTTATCTTTCTGATGTTTTGTTGTTAGTGTATAGAAATGTCACAGATTCCTGTGTATTAATTTTGTATCCTGCAACTTTACTGAATTCATTGATGAGCTCTAGTAGTTTTCTGGTGGTGTCTTTAGGATTTTCTATGTATAGTAAGTATCATGTCATCTATAAACAGTGACAGTTTACTTTTTCCTTTCCCATTTGGATTCCTTTTATTTCTTTTTTTCTCTGATTGCTGTGGCTAAGACTTCCAAAACTGTGTTGAATAAAAGTAGTGAAAGGCACATCCTTGTCTTGTTGCTGATCTTAGTGGCAATACTTCAGCTTTTCACCACAGAGTATGATGTTAGCTGTGGGTTTGTCATATATGACCTTTATTGTGTTGAAGTATGTTCCCTCGATGCCCACTTTGTGGAGAGTTTTTATCATAAAGATGGGTGTTGAATTTTGTCAAAAGCTTTTCTCCATCTGTTGAGATGATCATATGGTTTTTATTCTTCAGTTTGTTAATGTGGTATATCACATGGATTGATTTGCAGATATTAAAAAATTCTTGATCTCTGGGATAAATCCCATTTGATCATGGTGTATGATCCTTTTAATGGATTGTTGGATTTGGTTTGCTAACGTTTTGTTGGGGATTATTGCATGTATGTTTATCAGTGATATTCGCCTGTAATTTTCTTTTTTTGCAATATTTTTGTCTGGTTTTCATATCAGGGTGATACTGCCCTCATAGAATGAGTTTGGAAGTGTTCCTTCCTCTGCAATTTTTTGGAATTGTTTGAGAAGGATAGATGTTAACTCTTCTCTAACTGTTTGGTAGAATTCACCTGGGAAACCCTCTGATCCTGGACTTGTTTTGTTATTTATTTCTCTTATTAATCTCTAATAAGTAATATAGGCATTATAAAAACTAACTCTTATCTGTCTACTGTGATCCCATTTTTTGGTTTTGTTTGTTGTTCATTGACCATATTTATATCTTTTCTCCTCAAAAAAAATTTTATAGCTCCTTGGTTTCTAGTCTTGTTAGAAAATATTTTCCTATGCTCAAATAATTTGTATAATATGCTAGGTCTCCTTGTAATGTTTTCATTGCTTTTTAAAAATATTTAAGTATTTTATTCATCTTGATTTTAGTTTTGAATATGATGAAAACTTAGAATCAATTTTTTTTCTTTCAGTTGAATATCTTATGTCTGATACTGTTTTATGGTACTATTTACCATTATTTTCCACTGAATCAATTTTGTATATTCACATATATTAATAAGTTATTTTTGAGAACTTAATTCTAGTTTCTCCATTGAGTTTCATTGGTTTGTATATTCCTACCTCAGTAATAAATTAATTTGATTACAGTGTCTACTTAATATATTTTAATATTATCCTAAGAAAATTCTCTACTAAAATTTTAATAGTGTTATCATTTATTTTCATTTAAATTTTGTTCCAGATAATTTTACTGCACGTTGTCACTTCCCCTTGGCCCATCTCTCATTTCAGTAGCATCTGAATTGGCTAATTCCCTGAGAACTCAGACTTACCTCTTTCTGTTAGACCCTAGACAAAGTCAAGCTCTCATCTAAAGTCTTTCCATTTCTGACTCCAGATCTTTTGCAAGACTGGCAGCCTGTTTGGCCCAAGTTTTGTGCTGCCCTGAATTAATGCCTCCTGGATCCATCCTTAAAGAGCAAGGGAATAAAGATGGTGGAAAACACTACATCCTCCCAGTGGTACAGTGCACAATTCTGAGAAACATTCTTTTCACTTTTCAGGTAACCCCAGTGGATTGAGCCCCCAGTACCCTCAAACAGACACCATGATCACACTTCTTATGGATTTTTTTTCCTTTCCTCATTCACCCTCTTCCTTGACTTTTGCTTCCTAAGATCATCTGCCATATAAACCACTTGCACTCAAATCATTATCTTAGGTTTTTGTACAAATGAATACAAACTAAAATGATTTTTATGATAATTTTAACCTCTTTTAGGATTCCATTGGGATAACAATAAATGACTGTATTAATTATGGGAGAACTGATGTTTTTATGATGATATCCAGATATTCGTTATACACAACTTTACATTATTTTAAATTTATTTTTTATTTATTTTTGGCTGTATTGGATCTTTGTTGCTGAGTGCAGGCTTTCTCTAGTTGCGGCGAGCGGGGGCTACTCTTTGTTGTGGTGCGTGGACTTCTCTTTGTGGTGGCTTCTCTTGTGGCAGAGCATGGGCTCTAGGTGCCCGGGCTTCAGTAGTTGTGGCTTGCAGGCTCTAGAGCACAGGTTCAGTAGTTGTGGTGCACAGGCTTAGTTGCTCCGTGGCATGTGGGATCTTCCAGACCAGGGCTTGAACCCATGTCCCCTGCATTGGAAGGCGGACTCTGAACCACTGCACCACCAGGGAAGCCCCTACATTTGTTTACTGATACTGTTTTATCTCTGCTAATGGTTTCATTATTTTATTTCATATAGATAGTTTTTCTTTCCTGAGTATTATTTCTCAAGTATCTTTAAGTATTTCTTATATTAACTTCAGTGTTTCCAATAGAATGTTTTTATTCATTTCACCCCTAATATTTAGAATTAAAATGAAGACAAATTTTCTTCAGTTTAGCAACACTAACTTAGGGATTTTCTAGATTTTCATTTAGCAAAACAAGGCGATTTTATCCCTTCTGAAGTTTGTGTAAGGTATTTTATTTTCATCTCTTATTGTATTTGCCAATCCTTCAAAGAAATGTTAAACTCTGATGGTGATAGTTGGCATACTTGTCTAGATAATTATTTAACAGAAAACAATTCATTTTGTCATCATATTACATATTTCCTTTTGAGTATTGGTAGATAATCTTTATTACACTTATTTAATTGCCTTCTAGTCCAGTGATACTTAGGAGTTTTTATTAGACAGCTCTGTTGAATTTTATCAAATACCCTTTTGGCATTTATTGATATGATACAACGATTTCTTTCTCTTCTTTATTTTTGATGTAATTGATTTAATGAGAGGCAGCTAGCCTACTATAATATTATTATGTGTTTGTTTTTTGGAAGATTCAATAAAATACCAGACAGTAACCTATACCATATAAGTGTGGATACTCTCTTAAAGGTTATACATGTTTAAACCAACAAATGATATTTGATGCTATTTACACCATGGCCAATATGCATGGACCTGAAAACCAAGGGATGGGAGTATGAATGGCTGTTTTCAACATGACTTCTAATGACCAATTTCTACATTTTTTCTTCTCATTTTGTATCTTTAGACATTGTTCATCAAGAGGACTTAATATTCTTAGGGAGGTGCTTCCATTAAAAGACAGAACAATGGTTCTATTAAATTGGTTATTGAAGTCCCTCCTTTGAAAATATGGATTCCTCATGCCATTGAACAAATAGGTCAAAAGCAAGTTACTATGTTATCTGGAGTAATTCATTCTTATTGTTAAGGAACGTGGGATTGGGGCAGTAGGAATATGTCTGGAAGCTAGGGAATTATTTGGGATGACTCTGGTACTTCCATAAGCAGTGATAAAAATTAGTAAACAATTATAGTAACTCATCCAGGCAGGACCCTCAACACTCAGATATTTCATATATAACCATTTAAGTCACCCCATCAGTTACAAATTGCTAGTCAACTAAAGGGGGTATTTTAGAACTGATAGAATATTTAAACAATAAAGGAACACTGTTATAAATAAGGTTCTGACAAAGTGCAAAAATGAAGAATGTAATAGCTATTCATATTTTTGACCTTACCAAATTTATATATGTTATATATAAACCAATTATCCTTTTCCTTTTATTTTTTACCAGTTATTTTATAGGATTGTTATTGGTGGCTACTTATATAATTTATTCCTTAGGTTATAGAATATGTAGGGTGATTGTAATTAACTAGAAATGGAATAATTCTCATACAGAAAGAACTACGAAGACTGAAATGACCTTGCTCATCCATTTGGGGGAGAGGTTGAGCAGTGTTTGTTTCTTGAGCGGGAGACGCATTATGTTGTTACTGCTGTTGTTGAGTTAAAATTTAGGGTAAGTAGATAGGTAAATTTTAAATGTTGAGTAGACAAAGGCTGTACTGTGTTGTATGTAATCAATTGACATTCGGTACCCATTTCTACTTCCTTCTAGTAAGTGTTTAGGTATAGCAGAGGCTGGATAGGTGAAACAAAACCAACATCTCATCCTCTTTTGCAACATTTATGGTTGCAAATAAGTTTCCATTAAATAGATTCACTTCCCAAGTTTGTGCAATAGACTTTATACAGATTTGTCTATTTCTGTTCTCAAGCAAGGTAGAGACTTGACCGTTGAGAAACCACTTTCAGTGGCAATAGCACCCAGATTCAAAGATCAAATCATCTAAGTCAGCTGCACAAGGCATCAGCATCATGCATAGCCTCTTGATGCCCACGCCTATCCAACACCTTTCCTTATACCTGTTTCCCTGAATTAAATCCCATTTTCTTACACATATAAGCATTATTTCTGTTTTTGTTTGTTTGTTTGTTTTTACAGTGTTACAGACTCACTGGAGGTATAAAAAGGAAAAGATGAATTGGGGAAGGGGAAGATAAAAAACGTTTTCACCTATGAGAGGAAGAAATAGGGGAGAAATTGGGAGGTAGTGGAAAGAGAATAATGTATTTTATGATGGGAAATAGTATGAATATTGCTTACAAGCAAAAAGTAAAATCATGTGTCTGATTAAGAGTGCTAAAGAAAGAATAGAACTTATCAACTGAATAAAAAATGCTGGCAAATCTCGTAATTATCCCTCATTTTTCAGTCATTTACATTTTATCTTGAGGCTTAGATGTTTCTAACACTTGATCTTCCAGGCCACTTGTTTGAATCTCAACAGTGAATATTTAAATCTGTAGATTTACTACTAAAATATGTTTTAGGAAAATATTTTTTTCAGCTCTTTGAGTCCTTTTAACTGGATTCGGTTAAGTAAATGCACTTGGGTTGTTCATTTTGATCCTTTCATCTCTAAGGTAAGTGAAAGCTAATTGAATAAAAAAGTATAACAAAGTGAAGTTTAGGTATTAAGATTCAGCTGTAGAAAGATGTGGGTCCATCTCAATGCATAAAATGCAGTTTATGTATTAATATGCAATCACTTTCCTTTTCTTAGAGCATTTACTTTAAAATATTTGTAAATTCTTTCTCTGCCCCTTTGAGGTGTAAATCTTTTTTAAAAGACCCCTGCCCATTTTATAGCCCAGGATTGTCTTTGTCAAGTACCTGGGAGCCATCCCTTTGAAATGTCATCATCTAGGAAGATAGCACCCCTTTGTCAGGGTCTTTGTGAGAGGGCAGGATCCTAACTTGGGTGGGTGCTTTTCTCCAAGTTACAAAACAACCTCCTGTCATGAAGGTAAGAGAATACTTTTCCTTTCTGTGAGGCCAGTGAAAAACAAGTAGCCTATGATCTTCCCACTCCAGCTATTACAAACTCTCCAGCCCTTTGTTTCAATGGAGTTGAATCCAAACTGAGTCTGGTATCTTGGCCCTGTTACAATAATCTTGAATAAAGTCTTCCTTTCTTCCTTTTTTTTGCTTTAACAGAGGAAATATATGGTAGCATACACTAAATTACAGAGTTTTATATCTTCCATTCCTAAACACTATAGAAATGAGTAAAAATAAATTTTAATTCTTCTTTCTGTGTTTTGTTCCTGAAAAATTTTTGAAAGGTTTTGTTTGTTTGTTTGCTGGTTTGCATAGTATTTACTCCTTTCCTATTGCCTTGAATAAGCTGGTCTCAATAAGATACAAGTAAAGCAAATTTATTCAGTTTTATAGTTATCCTTTAAAATTGTTCCCTTGTTGCTGTTTGTTTGTTTAGTTGGTTAGTTGTTTGTTTGGTTGGTTTAATTCTGGATGAAATCTCAGGTTTTTGTAATGAGTCTCAGGTAATAAACAAATACAGTTTTTTCTCAAAACTCCTTACTGTCATCGCATACCCAGATTGATGCTTCTTTAGGCTGGAAACTGGTAATAAGTGGAGAAGAATAAATGACTGGTCTCCTCTGTTGTCTGCTTTCCTTCCTTCTCTTCTTGCAAGCTGCTATCTGTGGCCCCTCTGGGGTCAGGCCTAATGGGAAAGGACTTATACAACTAGAAGAGATGCAATCTGGCACATCATGGGCACCCAAGCTTCTGCTTTCTCTTAGAGGATGCTTTTTTGGCTTCCTCAGAAACGCTTTTTCTGGATTCTTTGGACTATAGTTCATTGACAGGGACAGTGCCTCCTTATCTTAGCCTATTATGGTCTCTTCCTTACAGTCCCTGTCTTCCAGTGGTCTACTCCTCTCAGTGCAGTTCTTTCGAGGGTGCTTCTTTGTAAAATAACTCACATCGAGATCCCTTCTTCAGTGTCTATATCAGGTTCAGAGAAGGCATGTAAGTGTCTTTGCTTGACCAAACTTGCAACGTCCAGGCAGTTCTCAAGGTAGTCCTCCTTTCCTTCCTGCTAGCCAGTGTATTGTTATTCAGATTTTTGCTTGCAAATTAAATAGCAATCCCTGACATCCCTATGTCAAAAGACTTATGCCACATCCTCTATGCGTTTCTCAAAGAGTCAACATCACTAGATTAAACTAGGGGAGAAGCAGCCTCAGTCCTCTTCAAGGATCCATCCACCTTCGTATCTGATAACTCTCTACAGAGACTTTCTTATTCTGCAGCCTCCCTAGTTTCTTCAGTGTCCCTGGGTCAGATACGTAGTCTAGCCTAATTAAAACTGTCTAGATGAGTATTGAGTTAAGAGTCTCAAAATCTGTTTCATAATAACTTTGTATAGTTTAAGTGGATACTGCAAAGTCTTCGTGTGTATTTTAGGGCAGTTATATGATTTTCATATTAAACTGTAGAAGAATGCAACTATTTCTCAGTCTTAGGCTTTCTTCTGATATTCCAAGCTAAAAGAAAAGTCACAATTAATCTCCTCTTACAAACTTTTGCTGATGAAAATATGGATTTTGGTGACTAGGTTGCTAGATAGGTAGATAGGTGATATTCTGTATCTTTAATTTTTACCATTTTTATTAGCTTAGCACCAAGATGCTAATCTCCTCCATGTCTGCCAATTTGTATTGGTATTTTCCCTAATTTTTATATATTATATGTTATATTTTTCGACTAAGAAAAAATATGCAGTTATTATATATTTTCTGTCCATTGTTGTCAACTATTCTTATTTTTGAAATGGTTGTTGTTTGTAATGTTATTGAATGTTGCTTTCTCTTTATTCAACTTTGTGTGATATTACTAAATTTACTAATTTTCTGCCTTTTGCATATTTTCCTGCTATACCTTTACCTGTTGTTTCACTTCCCAACATTACATTTCAATCTATTTCATTATGATTCTGTAGACACAATGAAGTCTGGAATGGGGTTTTGTTCTTAAATGGGTTTGTTTACAGAGCCAAGCACATTTGCGATTTTGCTGCTGCTGTCCTCAGGAACAACTTTGTTGAAGCATCTGGATTACAATTTTCTTATATCTATATCCTTTAGAATCCAGATCCTTTGGTGATTTTTGCCTCGAATGTTGGCCAGGAGAAGTCTATTGCAAACTTATTGTTTATTATTTTCTATTTAAGTAATTTGAATATTTTTCTTGAATGCATATGGCATTTTTTCTTTGTGCTTGAAATTAAAAGATGTTTTGGCAGTCGTTAATTTGTGTTACCATTTACTTTGATCAACCTTCTAAAGAGTTCTATCTTGAATTGTTTTTAAAGTATTTTTTGTTGTTTTTTTATGAATATTAAGTACCTAAATGTTTGCTCTCTAAAGTCTATGCCCCGTTGTCATTGACAAGCTGTACATGTACTCATATATCTTTGCTATTCAATTTCATTTATATTTGCAAAGTAAATTTCAATCTTTCTCTTTCTCTCTCTCTTCACTTTGGTTTTTTCTATGGTATCCATCTAGTTTAGGAAATAAGGTAGAGCTTTTAGAAACTTTTCTTACATTAGACATGAATTATCCCTCATGATAGAGTTCAATCTTATATAATCATATACAACTCCAATTCTAGATTTTTAATGAAGTAGAGAACACTAAATTACATTTTAAATGTTAAGTCTTCACCTCACATGCATTTTCTATCTTTGTAAAATTAATCCAATAAAATATAATTTTTTGCCATATCAGATTTTTTATATTCACTAGATAAAATTCAAGTATATGGAAGTGAAAAATTAATTAGGTACATTATAATAACTACCTTACTTTTTTTGAGTCTCTTTACAGCCCAGAATTAGATATGATAACAATTTACAGGAATTAGTTCATGGAATCCTTTTTATTACATTTAATTTAGATTTATCTCTAAGAAAACATTAAGAATTTTACTAAGTGAAAACTCAAGAATAATGCAAACATTGAGACTATGTAGAAGATAAATGAGAGTGGTCAAGAAACTGCAAAACATAAATTCCATAGTTCGAATTACAGACATTGTAACTGCTCAAAAATATACCATTTAAAATGAATCTTAAGTAAGCCTTAGGTAACAGACTTAAATATGATTACATGGAGAATCAGAAGTTGTTTGCTACTTCATTATTGCCGTCATGTTCACAGTCTATTAAAGTTTCCAAAAAATTTTTAAACGGTTGCATTCTCCTACAGGTTAAATGAAAATCATATGACTGCTTTAAATACATATGAAAATCTACAGTGTTTGGTGACAAGTTGTTTTCTCTAGATGTTATCCAAATGACAGGGACACTTCATTGTTCACAGTGAGCAGTGCATGTGGCAGTGGGGAATGAGTAGAAGGGGTGAGAGGATCTGTAAGGGAATAAGAAAGAAGAAAACATTTAAATATTATTCAGCTTTATTAGTGTCTTATATGCATAAAGCTAACATTAAACTCCCACTTTGGCCTACAGAAAGAGACTGAAAGTCCTAAAAATGTCAATTTGCTAGGAACCAAAGCAAGAAAACATTAATTCCGATAACTCGGAAATATATAAAAATTTGTGGTTACAGAATATTGTCCTCACATTCATACATTCATTAGAACATCACTCCTCATAGAGAGTTAGGTTTTTTATATTGTGCTTTTTACACATAAGTGAAATGAAACCAAGAAGCTACATATAAATTGGTCAAAATTACAAAATGAATATTGTGGCTCCATTTGGAAAGTAGTTTATTTTTGGTTTCAAATATGATGACCCTCCCACTAAAATGATACTGCCTTGCCAATATATTCTAGATTTAATAGTTTTTAATCACTTATTTTAAATGAAATTTAATTTACACTCCAATGAATAATACATCATCAATTTCTGAAAGATATCTAAGTACAGGCATCTATGATTGAGAATTTATTCCACAAGCAATTCTGTACATAGAGACTATGTGTTTAAGTTCAGATAATATGAGTTTAAATTTCACAAAAGTTAGCCAAAAAATCTTTTAAATAATTCACTAAAAGAATATCAGGAAACCACAGGGAAAGAAATGATACCTCAGACTATACATTTAAAAGCCAGACACATTAAAGCCAAATTATAATTCAAAATTTTCATAGAACCTGAACAAATGAAGACTATAAAAAGATGCACTATGAAAGTAGATTTTTTTAAAAAATTTGATTTGAGAAATGTTCAAAAAATGAACACCAAATTTTATGTAGGTCTATTATGATTTATATTTCATGGAAATAAGTGATGGGGGAGTGTTCAGTTTTATGGAGAGTAGTTTCAGGGCAAACAGACAGTTTTGAGAATCCTCATCTAAAGAACAAAGAGGAGTGCATTAAGATGTGCCTTAGGTCTACATTAAATCGTAGGTCTTTGTTTTTTTTATTATTTCTCTATTTCATTTTCAACTATTTTTTGCTTTAAATGAGCCTTAGAGCCAGAAGAGAGTTAAAACACTTCACATTTCATATTTGTTCTCCATCAGTATCTTCCATAAAAACTCGTGCAGTTTGCAAATTTATTTATTTGCAGTTTAGTGCGACAAATTCAATCCAGATGTGTGACTCACACTGTGTTCTTTTCACCCTTCATACCCTCATCTCTAATAAAGTATAGCTAAATATTTTGTTGCTGACTCATGAGATCAGGCTGTTCACTAGCCAGTATCTGTATGCTCAGAAATGCTGGTTGAGGATAAAAAATAATGAATCAAAGTAAGTAAATCTAAGTCAAGAATGTGGCCTTGTGTGTAGCAACTATATTAAGTTTTTAAAAAGTAGCATATTTGCAGGAATATTTTTGAAAGGATTTCAGATGGTAAGGCACAGTAGAAATGAGGGACAGTAAAGTTCCTTCTAGTTAAATTGATTTCTTCAGTCCTCATTCATCAAAAGAATCTACAGTGAAACTTTTGAAGAAAGTACTTGTAGACGTCATGTTAGTTGAATGTTCTAGGCTTTAGAAGAACTGTATAGTGACCGGGATTAGGTTTCCTAATTCTGCCCTATCTTTTTATGTGCCTTAACATAGCGTTAGGGACACACACTAATTTCAGATAGATTAAAATACATTAAAAAATAAACATCTATTAATTACATGCAATGTTTATACTTAGTATTATGCTAGTTTTCTTGAATAACTCAGTGAAAAAACAAAATACTTCAAAAGATTAGGTAGATTTTGGAGTCATAGTATAGAGTTGAGTTTTCATTGAATTCTTTTTTCTTTTTTGCATAGAGTAGGGGTTTAGAGTAGAGATGCTGAGTCAGCAATATGTGTTTGTGTGTAGTTTATGATATCTGTGTAGTAGTTAAAGGCACAGATAAAATGAAAGGAATAAGTTGTAGAACGTGGAAAAAAGGGGAGACCAAAGTAACCAGTGAAATACCTGCTTAAGAAGAAAAATGAGGGAAAAAATTCTGCAATGAATTTGAAATGGATGGGCTAAAAGAATAGGAGAAGAATTAGGAGAGAATGATGAGACAGATACTAAAAAATAGAAATGATTTTCATGAAAAATAGAATGGAAAACACTGTTAAATAGAGACAGATAATCAAATAAAATATACCTGTGACTTTTTTCCCTTGGAGATTCTTGTGGGACTAGTCATTTTTATAACACAGCTTAGGACATGCTGCATTAGAAGAAACAGAATAAATGTGTACTGATATGAAAACCAAGGTAAATGTGGATCAACTAGGCTATATGTTTTCAATTTTCTCAGTTAAATCAGAAATTTAGAAATAAAGATTTGAATGGAGATAAAAAGCTTTGAAGGAGCTGCTTTGCAAGGTCTACTGAGGAATTAAAGAGATGATACCAGAAATGTGGCTTGTCAATCTTTGGAGCTTCTGTCCACACAGGGTGTTTGAAAACATTTGTTGTTATGATTGGAAATGAATGTAGTCCTCATGTATTTGAAGAACAGGCTCACAGTGTGTAAAAGAGGAGGTGAGGTAATTGAAGTGACCAGAAAGATATTTGTGCTAAGACAATGATTTTGTCAAGTTCAAAATTCATAGTGATGTTGAGTGCTCATTTGTAATAATAATAAGTACAAAACACTTGTAATTTATTATACAACTTTGATGTTTATCATATTTATGCCTCACAACCAAACTTTCAAGGCAAGGAAAGAAATTTTATTCCTCATTTTAAGGTGAGAGAACTAAGACCTAGAGAGGTTAAATAATATTCCATTTTTAAGGTCATAGTTCTAGCATGTAATAAAATCACACTTTTTTCCAGGTGATGCACTAAGCCACAGTTTAACACAGTCAGGGAGGTGTAGAAACTCTGAGTTCATGGTGTGGAAGCCATGTCATCCTTAAAGTAGAAGGATAAAATTCTTTTCTCACTTATATGAATACTTTAATATAAAATTGCTTAACACTTAAAATTAGCTAAGCTTCATTTAAATTAAAACTCTACTGAACTGGAGATAGTTCACTACAAGAATTGTACAGTAGTTGATTTCTTCTATGTAATACCATTCCTAGTGCAACACAGTAGGAGCTGCATCATTAGTTGTCATTTCCTCCTTACTCTTCTGAGTCCTAAAGGGTGGAGAGTACTCAGACAGACACAAAACAAAACTGAACCCAAATAAACTGCACAGTGATTTCTAATAGTTATAAACCCATTTTGACTAATATGACCAACCAAACATCTGGGAAATAACTGCAAGTATTGTCAGAGCTGATAAAAGGTTTTATTTTTCAGCTTGGTAGAATTTCTGCACTAGGTGACAAGCCACAGTTTAAAGGTGCATAGTCTACAAAAGTGGCAATATCAGAAAGGAGTAGACAATAATGATGATTATCTGGAGGAAACAGTGAGGAGAATGGCACAGTACTTAGGAAGTAGAGGGCAGAAGATGGCGGATGGAGGTTAAGCCATCCTTTTAAGTTGGTAAATTAGGATTCAAAGAAGGAGTCACCAAAAGATGCATTAATATCAGTATAAAGACAAATTTATTAAGTGCATAAAAGATAGTTACTATATTGTATGTTATCTTGGTAGGTAAATCTATACTGTATTTAGTGCATAATGCACTGTAACTTCAAAACAATGTTAAATGAATAAGGAGATATGTGAATTACCTATAAGTAATGATTATTGAGTTTCTGCTACGTAGAAGTCACCATGATAGGCATGAGAGGGCATGATACATCTCAGATGTGGTTCCTGCCCTGGAGTTTCCAATGCAGTAGGCAAGAAAAGCCTATTTCTTTTATATAGACTAAAAAGTAACCATTAACTAACTTACAAAGCAGAATATACTAGAAATAATAAAGTTATCAGATTTGGAGTTTGGAGAGATAAGTTTCCTTAGGAAGATCAGGGAAGACTCCTTGCAGGAGGTGATTATTTGTGTGTGTGTGAAATTATTCTAAGCCATCTATTTTATTTATAAGGATACAGTACAACTAGAAAGTACTTTTTAAAATGTCCTACATTAAAAATAACAGAATGATTATTTTTATAAAACATTTTGGTGACTTTAGATCACAATCGTATACATGCCACAGATGTCCTACATGCTGTTTGGTTTCTGACAACATGGGCAATTCCTGGCTCACAGCAGACCCACAATGATCATGGAACAGGAAATGAAACAGGTTTTCCTTCTACAAAACTTTCCTTTAATTATTTGGTTAGGAATAATAAATCAAACTATCTCATTTCATTATCTCTCTTCTCTTAAAATTTTTATTAAGGAAAGATTGGTATACATAAAGAACTATGCAAATTTTGATGAATAATGACATGCAAATTGGGAAACCCACTACCCATCTTAAAAGTGAGATTAAGAAATAGTGCCATTTGTAGAGGCATAGATAGACCTAGAGACTGTCATACAGAGTGAAGTAAGTCAGAAAGAGAAAAACAAATATCGTACAATACCGCTTATATGTGGAATCTAGAAAAAATGGTACAGATAAACTTATTTGCAAAGCAGAAATAGAGACATAGATGTACAGAACAAACTTATGGATACCAAGGGTGGGAGTCAGGGGTGGGATGAATTGGGAGATTGGGATTGACATATATATATTACTATGTATAAAATAGATAACTAATAAGAACCTACCATATAGCACAGGGAACTCTACTCAGTGCTCTGTGGTAACCTAAATGGGAAGGAAATCTGAAAAACAGGGGATATATGTATACGTATAACTGATTCATTTTGCTGTACAGCAGAAACTAACACAACATTGTAAAGCAACTATACTCCAAAAAAATTTTTTTTTGATATAGAAAAACAAGACAAAAAAAAAAAAGTGAGGTTAAGATTCAGTACTGCTCAGTCCACCATGTTTCTTTTCTGTGTCCCGCCCTGCTGCTTTCTTCACTGAGGTAACCAATATCCTGAATATTATGATAATCATTTCTTTTCTTTCAATTCTTGTTTTTTTTGTTTGATATGTATCATGTATATTTAAAATATATAATATCCCCAACAAAAGGGGACAGGTTTAAAAGCTTTACGTAAGTATTTAAATTATGATATTAAAAAGCTTAACATTCAAATTTAGTTCCCTCATAGTAAATATAACTATTTATACAAATATAATGAATTATAATATTCACAGCTCTCTTATTCTAGTTTATAAAAGAGTGGAGATGGGAGTTCCCTGGTGGCCTAGTGGTTAGGATCCAGAGCTTTCACTACTGTGGCCTGGGTTCAATCCCTGGTCCGGGAACTAAGATCCCATAAGCTGAAAGGCCAAAATGAAAAAAAAATTTTTAAAAAAAGAGAGGACAAATACTCCAATAAGACAGACAGACACACACACACACATACACACACACACACACACACACACACACACACACACAAATCGGGACAGAATTTGCTCAGTTACAAATGCCCGAGTAATACTATCATACTAATCCATGTGAATGTCATAGTCTTAGCCACTGCTTTCTGTTTTTTGGTGGTTTAGTCTAAAATGCTGTCATCGTTTGACGGACTTGCCTATGTCACTGCTTCACTTTTATCTGTCATCCATACTTCCTCTTTCATAGCGCTCTTCCTTCCTTGCAGTAGGTCTGTGCTTCCAGTAGAGATCACTTTCTTCAGCCTTTTTGTTTGTAGATGTATTTATTTTGTTTTAGAAGAAGTTGTTTTCTTATTTCAGCACGTTTGTCAGGAGGTGATTTTTTAACTCGCCCTTAAATATATTTATTTTTTCCGGGAACAAAATTGGGGGGAAAGTCTATTTAGTAGTAATGGATGCAGCAAAGTGTTAAGGCAAGAAAGACGTTGCATAGCTGTGAAACGGCAAATGACAAGTACTGTATTTTAGCTGGAGAAGGGGATCAAGATAGGAACCTACAGGATCAAAATAGGAACCATACCGAGAGAAAAATTAAATAATTACTCTATACCTTGTATTTTATATGTTACATCACATTTGTTCCTAATAAAATCACAATGTACAATGTAATACAAAGTTCAAATGTGAGAAAATACTTTAAAAATTTAAGCAGCGTGCAGTATATATTAGAGGTATGAGTTATGTTCGAGAGAATCTTACCTCTAAACCTTGCTCTTTCAACAAAGTAATTATTCCCTGAGTTTTAAATATAAGATTAAAACTAGTTTATAGAAGACTTGACCACTATGTGTAGGGTTTTTGAATTTCTTGTATAGTCCCTAGGGAGAAATGAAACTTGAATTTAAGCAAAGAAAACTCATTAACAATAAAAGAGGTTTAAGCAGGTTGAGTGGGTGAAAATATATATGGCAAGATGAAGAAAAGAATGAAGGAACAGTAAGAAGAAAAAATACAAAGTGGATGGAGACGAAAGAATTCTGAATGCATCATTTGTCTTTTTGAATAAAAGGGGGTTGACAGAGATAGAGAGCAAACATTGTGGCATCAAACATCTCTACTACTTTGCCATCTTGTAAAAATTATTTAAAGTCTTAAGCCTCACATTTCATATCTGTAAAATGAAGTTAGTTACAACACCTATCTCAGAATTGTTATGTCATTTAAGTAAATAACGCATGAGAATGCTTTGCACCATTTCTGGCACACGGTAATTACAAAATTAGTTACTAGTATATTTACCATTATTGTCTTTGTATTATCATTCCCCATTATTATTATTTTACTTTTATACCTAGATAAACTTACATTCTACATAATCTTAGAGTCATCAGCATGAATTCTTTACTTTGGTAAATGATTAGATTTGCCTCGTTATCCCAAAATGGTGTGCATATTTTATTTTCAGAAGAAATCTGTGGTTAATGTAGCAAAAGAAATAACCCAGTTACTTGTCTGCTATAAAGTTAAGAGTTTTTGTTTCTATGTTGGTTCCCCTAACTATTAGTATGTATTTTATTCAGAACTAGAAGCATAAACCTGGGCATCGCTAATCTGGGACTAGTGCTGGGAGCCTTTCTCTGTGTAGCAAGCTAAGGGTTTAAAGATTGGTGTTGGTAGGATACCAGGAAGAAAACCCTCAGAGAAAATTACTTTTTAAGTGGTGCTGTTATGTCTCTACTTTGATGTGCATACTTCTTTGCCAGATGATAGTATTCCCATAGGGAACTACTTCAAGCAATAGGCTTCTACTTACAAAACTACTCTCTTGGAAACAAATGGATCTTTTCCAGTTGAGTAATTTTATTGAGAAAAAATTATAGAAACAGTCTCGAACTTAAGTGCACTTAAACTTACATTTTGTGTGTGTGTATGATGTGCGCACACATACACACGTATATATGAACCCTTAATTTCTAGAAAATTGTCTTTTCTGAAGATGAAACTTGAATTTAATTCTATGAATTATTTATTTTGTTGATATTAATATGATATTTACTAATGTTTAAGTTCATTCAGAAATACATATCTGATTAAAATATAATGCAACCAGTGAAATCCAAGAATTAGTGATTGATTACTGGAGGAATAGAATGAGGTATACTTAGGTTCTGGGGTACAGGAAAAGGGATACACAGTTTGGGGATCAAGCAGTAAGAGTCACTGCAAAACCAATTAATTTACCTCAATCATAATAGACCAGTCATTGACAATTTTTCTATCCAGTCTTAAATGATCAGAGCCGGACCACAGAGTGAAGGACAAGTAATAAATCATTGGCATTTTTTTCTAGCATTGACTCTACATTCCCTCAAAAAACTTAACTAAAAGTATATTCACTTATTCAGAGGCCAAATTCTTGCAATGTTAGCAAAGCTGGAAATTGGGTGTTTCTCTCCAAATGCCTTCAGAAAGGCCTGTATAGTACTCTCCATTAGGAGTGGCTAAGAGTCCCACTCAGTGTTCAACAAATCTAGGTTCACTTCTTGTGTGTGTAATGGGTACAAGAGTAGGGTAATTTCACAGTCTCTTTTATAATTAACTTGGGGTCATGTGACTGGGTTCTATCAAATATGACGTGGTCAGAAATCAAGCATGCCACATACCGAGTGGCCGCAAAACACTTTCCATGATTTTTCCACCATCCCTTCCCCAACTGCAAAAACAAAGGCAGGATGTTGCCTCAGTATGAAGAGAACTGAATATCTGAGTCAGACTTAATACAGAGATGTCTATGAGAAAATCCTGACCCAAATGGGACTGAGACATGAGCAGCATGTAAATTTAAACAATGTTAAGCCATTGAGACTTTGGAGTATATATCAGTTTACGTTAATTACCCCATCTAAAATAGTTCCCCTCACACTCTGACTTTCTGTCCATCACTTTCTAAATGTTTACACTACTTTATATTTCCACCTTATTTACAGTCTTCTGACACTATATGCGTTTTTGTTTGTTTTCTCTTTCCCTAAAAGCAGGGCTCCGTTCATGAGGGTATTAAGTTTGTCATGCATATTCTGCAGCCCAGGAGCACATAGAACAATGCTTGTCTATAGCTAGAGTTCAGTCAGTGATGTGTTGGATAATCAGTCATTTCTGAAAAAGTGAAATAATTACTGTTTTTAATATCTCTTTTGTATAAAAAAGAAAAACTAAGACTTAAGTGGTTCAGGCAATTTGCCCAAAGTTATGTCACTAGTAAGTAAAAGAAATGATATTAGTGATATTACATTCTTACACTTTATCACTGCACTGTATTTTATTTGATGAAACTAAGTGCAATCAAAAGGCAGTGAAAAGAAGTAGAAATATTTATACCATGGGGAAAGAGAGAGAAAAATTTTACTCCATCAAAACAGAGAAAATCAAAGAGTGAAGTTTTTTATTGTGAGGGAAAAAGCAGTACTTCTGAATAGTTCCTGCGAGAATTAATACATTGGAGTAGTACTAATAAATTATATTCATAATTATTATCCTGAGTCAGAGAACTACAGAAAAGTACTTTATATATTATGTAGTTCCACAGTTCCATTCTATAGATGAATTTCGAGGTACAGTGTAGTTAAGTAACTTACCAGAGGGACGTAACAATTTGCTAACTTAGAACTGAAATTAGGTCCAATATCTAATACACTGCTATTTCAACCACATCATTCTGCCTGATCAATATACTATGTATATTTTTCTAAAGTTTCCTATCAAAATTGAACAGTTTAAAATTCTCTGAATAACTTACTTAAAAGAATTACCATATTCCCTGATATTGTTGTAAAAATGGGGTATTACAATTCTCTCACAACAAGAATTTTCAAATTAAAAAGAAATGAACTGGGGCTTCCCTGGTGGCACAGTGGTTGAGAGTCCGCCTGCCAATGTGGGGGACACGGGTTCGTGCCCTGGTCCGGGAAGATCCCACCTGCCGTGGAGCGGCTGGGCCCGTGAGCCATGGCCACTGAGCCTGCGTGTCTGGAGCCTGTGCTCCGAAACGGGAGAGACCACAACAGTGAGAGGCCCGCATACCACAAAAAAAAAAAGGAAAGAAAGAAAAAGAACTATATGCTATGTATTATTTATAAGTTATGTATGTTGGCATATATTATATATAATATTATGCAGTCTTTCTTGTTGGTAAGAAGCCTTTTTTTGTTTTGCCTGAGCTGTGTGGCATGCGGCATGTGGGATCTTAGTTCCCCAACCAGGGATCAAACCCATGTCTCCTGCATTGGGAGCGTAGAGTCTTAACCACTGGACCACCAGGGAAGTCCCAAGACTATCTTTATGATCTTCAAATATGTAAGAAATGAAAGGTAATATATATATAATAAGCTTGTATGTAAGCTTACCATGGTCATACATAAAGATATGTAGATTTTAAACACTATAAGCCAATGTTATCATACAGGAAAGAACCAAGAAATGGCAACTCTGAGTAAAAGAAAGAGAAAACTACGAAGAATAGTAGCTAGCCTTTATCGGATGCTTATGATATATATGACACTATCTAAGTACTTACTTATTTATCTATATAATTCTCAGAACAATCAAGTCTTAAATATTTTTGTCTCCATTTTAAGAAAAAAAACCTGACGAATTAAGATATTAAAAACTTGTGCAAGATAACATAGCTAAACCATGGCAAAGCAAGGCTATAAACCCAGAAAGTCAGTCCCTAGGGCCTATAATATAAATCATTAGGTTATACGTCCACTTCAACATCAATACCATTAAAATTGGCTTTGTTTTGGTGTAGGTAATACTTTATCCGACTAAACCTAAATTCCTTCTTCTCTCAAACGTGAATAATATTTCCTACACTTTACAGGTAATCCTTGCCTGTGATCTGAGGAAATTTCTTTCTATTTAAGGTCTTAAATCTTCTGCTCACTATTTATAAAGGGAGTATATGCACAAATATATATGTATGTACGTATTTTCAATTAAGCAGTGAGCAAGAGATTCAGAACTTTGAGGTTAAACAAAACCTCATTTATATTCTACACAAAATACATTGAGTAAAAATGAGCTTTCTCACAGTGCTCTCCCAACCCGTAGCTGTTTTCTTTATTTTGTGTCAAAATCCTGGAGAATGATGACTCTTTCTATTTTAGAAGGCATACGTATATTGTAGTCCGTACAGAATCAACTTCTGTTGACACAACCTTGTAAATGCTTCCACAGGAAGAACGGATCAGATCCCTGTTTCATAAAAGAAATTTTGAAGCTTTTAAAAATGTAACTCATGGTAAGAACTATATTTTACATTGTGACATACTCATAAACACACGTGTTTCTAATCAAGAGTCATGAAAAAAAGATCCTTACTATGTACAACTCATTGTGATCATTCACATTTTATTTTAATTAAATCTCTGACTTGTCTGATCTATTGTACCTTTTAAAAAATTGCTGGTCTTGACTGATTACTTTGATTTAATGATGCACTAAATATTAGAACCTACTATTTGAAAATCACTCATCTATATGATTGACAGTGATAATATATGATTACATTTTTTTTTTTAACTTGGGTAATTGAAAGATGGCATCCTCTAACAGAAGTATCCAAAATAGTCAACCCATATAATAATTTCTTTGGACTGAGGATACAGAAATATAAAGGTGTTTTGTTTGTTGATTTTTCTGTTTAGAATAATTCATATTTTTCCTTTGTTGTAACTTGATTACATTTTATTTTGGGGTAAAACCTTCAGTCTTGTAATACTGTTTCTCTCTAATTCACAGAAGGATTAGATAGTGTACTGAGCTGTGATTTTTGTTATTTTTTGTAATAAAGGGACCTTTGATCGACATGTGGGCTAGGTTATGAAAATCAGTGAAGGATTTGAGGCTACGTGGTGTTAGCAGTAGCATATCTGAGCCTACATTAAGCGTTTGTAAGGGTGGTATTGAAGACTGGCTAAGGTCTGGGATCAGGCAAGTGGAGTTCCCATGCAGAATCTAGCTTCATAAAGGAACACAACCTCTGTCAGAACCCCTTCAGAGAAAGAAAGATGGGAAAAACATACCTCCTAAGTTGGTTCTCTTCCCCCTCTTTGATCTCCTGTCAGTACCTCCAGTGGCCAAACCCAAGGGGAAGTCCAATGACAATGGAGTCTGAGTGATGTGTCCCATAGAGTCTCCTGAGGTGTGTTATAGGATCAAGAAGAATTGAATGTGGATATAAAGGGCAAATGGAGAATAAATTACTACAATCTCAATTTTTAAAGGTGAAATAAGGATTATTGTTATGTTGCAAATAACAAAGATTTCCTAAGGGTCTCCTGGAAGTCCCATTGGCAGTGTTTTTGCAATGATTACATGAGATTGTAAATATAATTTTGATAAGCTTAACTCGTTGTACACACACACACACACACACACAAATGTTCTACCCACCTCCCTTTTTTAATTGCATTTCAGAAAGAAAAGTGATTTAGGATTGTACATGTTTTCTAAACTCAAGTGGGGATCCAAGCAGTCAAGGCTAATCATGCTGAAGGGGAAGCACAAACCTCCCAGCCCACAAACATATTGCTCATCTTTGATAGGAAGTGGCACATTTGCTCTATCCCTAGAAACTCTAGGGAGAGAGAAGAAAGTTTAGTGTGTTGGTAGACTTGTCAAGTGGCTTCTGGAACAAAGAAAGAACGAAAAACAACAAAACCAGGACTCTTTTTTTCCGGGTTAACTATTCCATATTTCATCCTATAATCCTGTAACTTAATGTACATATTGAAAAACTGGGTAATGTTTCATTATTTTTCATCTGCATAAGGAGAATAGGGCGTATGGCACATGTAGGTTAAAATCAGATTTAAAAATAGCTGAGGTTTGAGAATTTTAAAAAGTAATCAAACTACATCTTATTACTTTTAATATTAGATATTGTAGAACATTTGAAGAGTGAAATATAGTTTGCGTAATTCTGTTATTGTAAATCTGTAGTATCTTTCTGAATTTGATTGTGATGAAATTATTTTTATCAGACAGAGCGGCTGAGGAGTCCTAGAGGAGTAGTAACATTCTCTGTGATTTCAATTCTATTTGTCTGTGAATATCTTTAGCTTTATTAGCTATTTTTATGGTGTTCTCCTTCTTCTTCCACATGTGACAATACTCTAATAAAAATGACTGAACAGAAGAAAAAAATTATATCCTGCATTCCATCATCCAACTGGGGATTTAATATTACATACAAAAGTTGTTAAAAACCAAAGATATTCCCAGAGTTGCTTTCACTTTTGCAACAATGAAGTCTTAACTGCTGGATAATCATTTATTTTAGCAATGTTACCTTGAATACCTTCTCAAAATGTCTGTAGATACCAAAAATTAAAATCTACATCAGGATAATTATGGAAATAGTAAATTGAGATTTATTTTTTCTGCTGTTGATATTTTTCTTTTTCCTTTTTTAAGGAAGTAATTAAGATGGGTTCTAAGTTTTAGTTCATTGCATGGAAGCAGAAGAAATATGGGTGGTATTTATTGGTCTGTGTATTTTAGGATCAAAACCAGAAATTTCCAAGTACTTAGCATCCTTACTCAGTGGGTTTTTGTTGTTATTTTGTTGGTGTTGTTGTTGAAGAAAATGTCAAGTAAATAGAGCCACATTAAGTGATCTGATATTTCTAGAGACTAAGATGTTTGGTGGTTTTTGGTTGCGGGGGGAATTCTGCATGTGGCAGAAGATATGAAACATTCTCAGAAGCATCTCCTCAAAAGTTATGCGACTCTGTGTTCTGTACAGTGTCTCTCTGTAAGGGACCTGCCCCATAGTTTCTGAAAGATATCAGTGGATTATCACATAGAGACAACTTAGAGTAATAATGCATACTGGTGATAACAACAATAGTGACAGGGATTGGCAAACGATTTGGTCCCTTCCAGTTTCCCAGCTCCTTGTAAACTTTGGATCAATGCATGACCCACGTACATACATTGGAGGTCCTGCAAGCAACAGAAATTGTATCTATCATCAGTTACCAACTGGGGAGTCTAGAAGAATGTAAACTTGTTTAAGAGAAAGAAATGAAAACATACATATATTTATATTTTACCCTCATGTCTATAAAACATTTACTCATACAATGATTTAGAAGGTCCAGCAAAAATATGATCTCATTGATGTAGCATTTCGTATATTTCTAGCGGGATGCAAACTTTTTCTTCATCTGAATTTGGACAATATTCATCTGTACTTCTTTAATCACTGTCGTTCTTGAAGTGATCCTTGGCATTCCTATTTCCTTAATACTCTCTGTCCAGTCCATAGGCAAACCTGTGGATTCTTCCTTTGAAATATGTTTTAAAATCCATAATTTCCTACCACCTTCTCCTCTACCTACACAGTCAAATTACTGTCATATCACAGCTGTTTTCTTGCAATTATCTCCTCATTATTTTTCCAACTTCCATCCTTGTATCCCTGTAGTCTTTCTCTACTGAACAGTCATAAGGATTCTACCTTCACATATCAGTTCATGAACTCCTTAGGTTTTAGAGAATGGCTAGTATGTAATAACAATATTAGCAACAACAGTGACAACAATGGCTAATGTTAATATAACTAATTATTTGCCAGGTGCTATTGTAACATATCTATGTGTTTGTGTTGTCTGTGTGTATATATACATGTTTGTACATATGTACACATATACATATGTCTCAGTGTGTGGTGCTAATATATATGTGCATATATATATATATATATATATATATATATATGTTTTTTTGCGGTACGCGAGCCTCACTGTTGTGGCCTCTCCCGTTGCGGAGCACAGGCTCCGGATGCGCAGGCTCAGCGGCCATGGCTCACGGGCCCAGCCGCTCCGCGGCATGTAGGATCTTCCCGGACCGGGGCACGAACTTGCTTCCCTTGCATCGGCAGGCGGACTTTCAACCACTGCGCCACCAGGGAAGCCCTGTGCATATATTTTTGTGTATATGTACACACTCATTTATCATATGTTTATGAGTATATGTGAATATATGTATCTATATTTATATATGTGTGAGTGTATACATAATCACACATACATGCACACACTTTGTAGGTGCTCAATGAATAGGTATTGCCTTACTGGCAACTTTATGTCTTTTATTATTTTCTTCTGAGTGCATAGCTAATCCCTTTACTCTATGCCTACTTTGGGGAAAGTTAATTTCTGAATTTTTGTTCCTTTTGCTATAATTGTTTTGTTCTTGTGTATTTTAATCTCACCTCGTCCTTTCAATATGTCTTATGGGTAAAAGATTTTACTAAATACTTACTATGACATGCTCACTCTAAATAGCCTGAGAATGTTTGGAGGTTGTATCACTTAGAAATAATGAAGATATTTAAATGTTAAAATCAAATTATTTTTTTTTTACTGGCAGTGTGATTTTATTAAACATCCATTTATCTTGTAGAGTTAATGAATTTAAATTGATTGCTATCTAATATTTAGTAGGCACTCAATAAATAGTAGACAGTACAATTTGAGGAATGGGTGAATGAATAATGAAGAATAAAATCCAGTGTTGCAAGATGTAGAGAACAATCGTGTGGACACCAAGGGGGGAAAGTAGCGGGGGGGTGGTGGTGGTGTGATGAATTGGGAGACTGGGATTGACATATATACACTAATATGTTTAAATGGATAACTAAGAACCTGCTGTATAAAAAAAATTAATAAAAATTCAGAAAAAAAACACCTCAGGCCATTGGCGATAACATATATGACATCAGTGGTGGCTTTGTGAAGTTGAGATGCTTTTAACTCACTGTTTATGACTTTGGCTATGGAATCAGGGACCCATTATAACAAAGTCTTAGATTTGTTTGTTTGATCTTGTTCTACATGTATTGTTTGGACAGAACCATAACGACCAAAAGAATATATAAAAAAAATAAAATCCAGTGTTGCAGAAAGTCTTGTGGTCTAAAACAATAACACAGGAAGGAATTTTTCAAAATATAGTAATAAAAAATAAATAATAAGTAATAAAATAAAATAAGTAATAAAAATAAATAAATAATTTAATCTCAGATGACACAGCTGGAAAGGAAGATTTAATTCTATTAGAATAGTTCTCATTCCATCATTTTTACCTTTCTATAAAGGGATACTCTATTCTAATTCTCCTTCTCTATTTTAATGCAGGATCCATCTAGTTTTAATCTCCATCCACTTCTTTGTCACTGTCCACCTCCAGAAATGGGAAAATAATAGGACATATTTAGCACAGTTTAGGGCCATTGGATTAAATAGCAATGAATACTCTGAGCTCTTGGTTCAGTCAGCCTTAGCAAACTTTTCACTGCATCTTCAGGTAAGCAGCCCAACTCCTTCATTAGTGACCATATGGGAATATAAGACTGATACACCTGTGTGAGTCTGACTTATTAAAATTTAGGAAGATGCCACTCTGTATTCTCAAATTTATTACAAATGAACATAGGTAAAGATATAGGCAGATGTAAAGGGATCTTGTCATCCAGAGGTGCTTCCTGGGAGAGGCAATGTGTGAACAGAGGTTTGAAGGATGACTTGGAAGTAGAAAAATATGACAAGAGCATGAGAAACACCTTAGTACTGTGAAATAGACCACATGCTATATTTAGGGAATGACAAGTGTAGTGCAATACTGCTGAAGTGCCACGTATACAGGGAAGGTGAGTCTGGAGAGTGAAGGAAGCAGCATCTGGACAACATGTGTTATGAAACAAAATAATCCAGAATCTCTCTTGTAATTCAGTCATGGGAAAGTCTGGATGCATGTTAGAATCATCCAGGGAGTTTATCACAATTCAAATTCTCAAGTCTTACTTCTTACCAATGGAAGAAGAATATTTGGGGATGTAGTTTAAACACCAGTATCTGTTTAAATCTTCCACATGATTCTATCGTGTGGCCCGTCCTGATGAATACTGATATATGTGATGGAGAGAAATTACAGACCTTTACGTTTTCTAGCAGGCAAAGAGATCAGTGGATATAAAATACTGTCAGAGGGAGGACCCCATGTGATGACACTCTTGGGCTTGGCTAGTAGTGAGGAACTAGATGATCCCAGATGCTGGCAGGAAACAGGCACTGAGTTTTGAAGTGGGGTATATAACAGAAAAGTGTTGCTCATTTTATTTTGTTGGTGCCAACTTTGGTGTTCTGCACAGCTCTGCACAAAAAAAGTGAAAGGCAGTGTAATCAATCCATTTTAGCTTTGAACTATTTGAGGGGAAAAGAAAATATCCAATGGGATTGTCTAGGAGACAATTAGAGATTTCGAACAGGAAAACAACAAAGATCAGGACTGGGAAAGAACTTCGGGAGTCTTCAGCACAGAGATGATACTGAAAAACTTAAGTTGGTGTATTCAGTAATACAAGGGACAAAAAATATACAGTGATAAAGTGAAGTTCACAACTTAGGTGAAAAATTGTGGTAATGAGGTGATAAGAAATCTAGAAATAACAGAAGCAGGCAGAGAAATATATAGAAAAGTTTCAATAATACGCTGTAATTATTTTTTTGAAGGATTCATTCACCCATCTATTCTCTCATGCATGACTTGTTCAATTAATAAATTATATTCAATTGGATTTAATGCTCACTCTGAATATTTTGATATTTAAATTAATATATCCATGAAATCAACCAGTTGTCAATTGAGTAAAGTCACAAAACATTAGATTAAGTTAAAAACCTGAGACAATTCCAATGAGTGTTGTAAGAAGGAAGTCCAGGATAATTTATTAGAGTAACGTCAGTTGAAAGTTGAGTATATATTTTTTTTTAACTTTTTTTTTTTTGATATACAAAAACTGCACTAAAGCAATGTATCCAATATGAGATTGGAGATATGTATGTACCTGTGAAACCATCACCATAATGTATGGCCAAAACCTATCTACTGCCTCCAAAAGGTTCTTCCAGCTCTCTTATTTATTATTATTATTATTATTTTATAATAGGGACACTTAAGAGTTACACTCTTTGCAAAGTGTTAATTATTGTTAACTAGAGGCACTCTGCTGTGGAGTAGATCTCTAGAACTTATTCATTTTGTATAGCTGAACCTTAAATCTTTGACGAATATCTCTCCAGTGCCCCCTCCTTCCAGCCCATGGCAGCTACCATTCAACTCTCTGATTCTAAGGGTTTGATTAATTTAGATACATAAGTGATATTTTGTATGTTTTATTTTATATATCATAAGTGACATTTTGAAATAAGCCTACTGTGTCTGGTTTATTTCACTTAGCACGATGTCCTCTAGTTTCATCCATGCTGTTGAAAATAGCAGAATTCTCTTCCTTTTTAAGCCTGAATAATATTCCACTGTATGTGTATACCATACTTTATTCATTCGTCCATCAATGGACATTTAGGTTGCTTCCGTATCTTGGCTATTTTGGATAATATTGCAGTGAACATGGGAGTGCAGATCCTGATTGCAGTTCCTTTGGCTAAATACCCAGAAGCGGGATTGCTGAGTCATATGGTAGTTCTATTTTTAGTTTTTTGTTGAACCTGAATATTGTTTTCCATAATAGCTACAGCAGTTTACATTCCCACCAGCGTATACAAGTGTTCCCATTTCTCCACATCCTCACCAATATTTGTTTTTTCTTTTCATAATACCCGTCCTAACAGGTGTGAAGTAATATCTCACTGTGGTTTCAATTTGCATCACTCTGATAATTAGTGATGTTAAGCACCTTGTTATATACCTGTTAGCCAATTGTAAGTCTTCTTTGGAGAAATACATATCCAGCTCCTTTGTTGTTTTTCAACTGGTAATTTGTTTTTTTGCTATTAAGTTATAGGTGGTATCTATATTTATCTCTTTGTATTAACACTTTATCAGAAATATGGTTTGCAAATATTTCTCCCATTCTCTAAGTTGCCTTTTCACTCTGTTGATTATTTCCTTTGCTGTGTAGGAACTTTTTTGTTTGAGTTAGTCCCATGTACCTACTTTTGCTTTTGTTGCCTGTGCTTTGGTGTCCATAAAAATCATTGGCAAAGCCAATATTCAGAGGCTCTTCCCCTCTGTTTTCTTCTGGAAGTTTTATGGTTTGGGGTCTTAATTTAAGTCTCTAATCCATTTGAGTTGATTTTTGTGTATGGTGTGAGATGAGTCCAATTTCATTCTTTTGTGTGTGTATATCCACTTTTCCTAATACAATTTATTGAAGAAACATTTATTTATTGAATAAACTTTCCCCATTGTGTATTCTGGCATCCTTGTCAAAGATCAGTTGACTGTATATGTGTGGGTTTATTTCTGGGCTCTATGCACTGTTCCATTGTCCATATATCTCTTTTATGCCAGTTCCATATTGTAGCTTTCTAATATATTTTGAAATGAGGGAGTGTGATGCCTCCAGGTTTGTTTTCTTGTTCAAAATTGCTTTGGCTATTCAGAGTCTTTATGTTCTATATGAATTTGAGGATCATTTTTTCTGTTTCTGTAAAAAATGTCATTAGGATTTTTATATGGATTTCATTGTAACTGTAGATCACTTTGGGTAGTATGGATATTTTCACAATGTTAATAACTCTAATCCATTAACATATGGGGCCTTTCCATTTGTTTGTGTCTGCTATAATTTCTTTCATCAGTCTTTTACCTCTTAGGTAAATTTATTCCTAAGTATTTTTTTCTATTTGCTGCAATTGTACATTATATTGTTTCCTTAATTTCCTTTTAATATAATTCAGTCCTTCTTAAACTCTTCCAAAAAATGGAAGAAGAGGGACGACTTCCAAAGTTTCTCTGTGTTAAAAAAACTGAAAAAGGCACCACAAGAAAATTTTAGGAAATATCCCTGATAAACATAAACACAAAAATCCTAATGAAATATTGAAAACCTGAAATCAACAGCTTATTAAAATGATCATACACCAGGACCAAATTGAATTTGTGCCTGGAATGCAAAAATGAATGGATCAACGTAAATAAGTCAATCAAGGTGATAGACAACATTAACAGAATGTAGGGTAAAAACAGAATGTAGATGTATAAAAAAGCCTTTGGCAAAACTCAATACCCTTTTATGATTAAAAAAAAACCTCTACAAATTAGTTACAGAAGGAAATTACCTTAACCCAATATAGATCATATATGCAAAGCTCACATATAATATCACTCTAAATAGTGAAAAGGTAAAAAAGTTTTCTCTAAGATCTGGAACAAGGCAAGGATGCCCACTCTTGCCATTTGTATTCAACATAGTACTGGAAATCTCACCAAAACAATAAGGCAAGAAAAAGAAATAAAAGACACCCAAATTGGAAAGGAAGATGTAAAATTATTTCTTTTTGCAGATGACATGATCTTAAATGTAGAAAACCGTAAAGACTCCAAAAACAAGTTAGAGGTAATAAATGAAATCAGCATACTTGCATGATGCAAAATGAATGTTCAAAAATCAGCTGCATTTCTATACGTTAACATCACCAAGTCTTTTAAGATGGCTATTCTATATGGTGAAAACATTTGTTTTTCAGAAAAATTGGTGTAACTCTCATTCTCATTCTTCCCAAATGTTTTGTTTATTGCTGTCATGTATCATCTGTTATTCCAGCAAAATATGTATCACTAGTGCTTCTCAAAACACCATAGAACTAATTGATCACCACTGCTTATGACGATTACATCCATATGTAGATCTTTTCTTTTCCCAGTGAGCTTCTTTGTTGGTGGGGGTCTCACAGTGTTGCTTTCTGGATAAAATCTGTTCTAATACAAATTGATATTTATTAAGCATTTGTTATTAACAAAAATATGCTTTTTTACCTATATTAACTCAGATGAAGCTTAAAGCCAACCCGTAAGGTAGGTAGGAAACTGTTCTGAGAGGTTGTGATCATACTAAAGTCACAAAATTAGTAAACGATAGGCTTCCTGTCTAAGGTATTATAAGGCCCATGTTCTAAGGAGCTTTGCAAATTTTAACATTTCAGCAATGTGATATATTATTTTCAACATCCTATTATTACTGGTGTTGTTACCGTTAATTATGGAATTTTAGTGAATATAGTCATTATCTAACTGAGCACACCTAAAATGAATCTCCTTTTAAAAATGTTATGAGGGGAGAAAATACGTTTTGTTTCAAGTCTAGCAATTTCCAGAAAATTGTAATAAATATGCTTTTTGGTACAATGTATTCTCTCTTCTCTGATAAGGAAACTTCACAGAATAACTGCATTTTGTATTTTGAATATAATTGCATTAAAAGGAAGCTAGTTCCTATTTTCAAATAGGAACATATAGAATACCCAGTCATTGATTCTACAAATGTAGCATCTGCACCTCAATTAAAAATGTACATCCTCCCAGAGATCAAGTATAATTAAGGCATCAGAACGTGGAACCCTACAAAACACAGGGTGTTTTCAACTGCCTAGTCACACAGACATTTTCAAGCTAATTCCAGAGTAATGGAAACCATTGCCCATAGAGATCACAAAACAGATAAGATGACAGAGAGAAAGAGAAAGACACTTGCCATAGAAGAGTTTGGCATCCATAAGATGTGGTCATCAAAGTTGCTGTGTTGACTCTAAGTAGAAGAAAGCCAGAGAATCTATTTACCAAAGGGTTGTCATTTGTGTTTCAGTCTATAAAGATAAATGTACAAATGTTGTAAATTTATTATACTTATTTAAGTGAGAGGTATTTATTTAATTTAAGCCAAACATATTGGATAGAGGGTCTGTTATCAGTTTAATGTAATTACTGTAAATTGAATAGTGACACGATTCTTAAATAGGAAAGCAATGTTGAGAATTTTTCAGGACCTTAGCTGGATGGAGGCTAATGGAGGAAATTCAGAATCAAATAGGGCCGAGGCCAAGAAAAAGCCCAGCTTTATGGTTAGCCCCAAGAAAAATAGTCATTAGACAAAAAACCAGGATGATTTTTGGCATTCTGAGGACAGGCATCATGTTTGAAGAAGGTAATATCTTCTGGCTGATTATTGACAATATTGTTTTTCATATAGATGCATCTTTTGGGTTGTAGTATGAACTCCAGATGATGACCGTGCTTTTTTTTTTTTTTTTTTTTTTTTTTTGCGGTACGCGGGCCTCTTACTGCTGTGGCCTCTCCCGTTGCGGAGCACAGGCTCCGGACGCGCAGGCCCAGCGGCCATGGCTCACGGGCCCAGCCGCTCCGCGGGATGTGGAATCTTCCCGGACCAGGGCACAAACCCGTGTCCCCTGCATCGGCAGGGAGACTCTCAACCACTGCACCACCAGGGAAGCCCGACTGTGCTTTTAGAGTCAGTTCTACTCTTAGAGGAGGGGGCTGGCATGGGCAAAGCAAATGGTCAGGACCTTGCTAGGCAAGGGAGTTGAGAGGGGATTAATGAGGATTTCCTGTGACACTTTGTACAGTGTGTGATTAACAGGCAATATCACTAATTTCTGAAATACCCACTGGAAGGGATAAGGGCCTAGAGTAAACTGTCTGTATTGACCAAGATTGGCTCAAGAAATTTGGTGGGATAAGCCTTATATATTAAAGGCATCAAGGAATGTACATAAACAGGGCTTGGAATGCAAGGGGGCCTGCATAATTATTTGCTAAACCCTCTTGCCTGTTGTGGTAGTGTATCGTTGACCACACACAGAATTTGGAGGCAGTCAAATATAGACTTGAATACAAATTGCTCTGCTTATCTATTAATTGGAAATATACAACCTGGTGCATAGTAAACACACAAGGAATAGTGAATCATTTCATGTTTTATTTTCTCTATAATGTCTTTAGGTCAAAGTCTATATCATATTTTTCTTCTACCCTCAGCACTCAACACAGTGCTTAGCACTTACTGGCACTTAGTGAATGTTTGTTCAATGAAAGTTTCATGGCACACATTATTAATTTTATGATAGAAAGCTACCTAGGGCAATAAGACTAGATAGTGCGCATATTGAAAAGTCAACTGCGAAGTCTTTCACACAAATATGTTATCCTAGAGTGTCATGAAGGGAAGTGTTCTGAAAATGAACATGAACGAAGGGAATCATATGTTGTTTGTGCTAGTCTCAAACTCATTCATTTCATAGATAAAGGTCATTGGGATCAGAAATGTGGCATAACCTGGGTTGAGTCACACAACTGGTCCTTGTGACAGCTAGGGCTACCTAGCAAGTCTCTTAAAAGCCATGTCTGTTTGCACTAGAAAAATAATACATGTGGTTTTTGTCAGAAGTCAGAACTATGTTGCTGAGTCACAATTGGTGGGGTTTCCCTCCCTCTGACCGGTTGCTAGGAACAGTGAATCAGCATCCCAAAGGAATATGGTGCTATTGTGGTTAAGTCTGTGAAGTTAAATTTTATTTGGATCTTTGGATACAGAAGTGCCTCTTCATAAGCTACCAGTTGACTTCCCAACCATACTACTCAAACAACTCAGCAGTCTAGGTCCACAGGCTCAGAAAAGATCAGGTGAGATTCAGCTTGATCTCTGCCTAGAACGCACCATGAGTGATACAGTTCCAAGGTTTCTCGAACTTTTGGAAAAGATTTCCCAGTGAAACTCAGATACCTCTAGGCTGAAGCACAGCATTTTTCTTTCACAGTATTCAAAAACACAGAGGAAAAAAAATGTCTAACTCCAAATGCAAATGTTGGAAGGAATGCACTTAGGACATAATTACCAAGATTAGGCAAACTACTCCTTTGGTAGTTGCTATATGTCCCTAGACTGTGCTTATTGTAATTTCACTCACTGTTTTGTCAGAGGGAAGAAGCATGTTGTGATGGCACTGGGTAATTGGCAGTGCCATTTCTGTGTCTTCAGTGCTTGCAAATTTATTCCATTCGTTCTCATTATAGATGAAATGAATTATCCTGAAACAACTCTGTGGGGCACTATTCACACCAAGTAATGCTTAGTGAAAATCATGTTTTGGCTCTTGATGTGCTTATTTATATTTCTCAGGTTTTGGAGTAAGCAACCTACGTTTGCTCAAAACATTTCTTTCTGTATTTGTATCTCTTAATTTATAAATATTTAAAACATAGGAATCGGTCAAGTGTTTCAAGTACTGTATAAAATTATAGTAATTTGACCAAATTATTTTAAAATAAAATTATTTTTAAATGTCTTTAAAATATATGTTTAAACATTTCTAAATTAAAATATTTCTTACAAAGAAGGCATCTTCCAGAGATGGATGAAATAGGAGTTTTTAGTAATTCTCTTGAAAATATTAAATAGTGTAACACTGAGAGAGAACAGTGCACTTTAAGGCAGCATATCTGAATTTCGCCTCTGGTAAAAATTTCACAGTTGAAACAATGGAACAATGGTACCTCTTAATATTACTGCAAAAAATGTGTTATTTTAATGTTCTGCACATGATCTTCCAATAATAAGTTGCTCATAAACATATACAAATATTAAGAACTCTTTTAAGTTACCGTTGGTTTATTTAACAGTTTATCTTTAAGGATTTTGGAAACATTTGGAAATTCTTTTAGGTATTTCACATCCTTCAAACTAACAAAAAACCACAGAAAATAATGCTTATTGTTTATTCTTTGATGGCAGTTAGAATGTTCTGAGTTAAATCCTTTGTTACACCTCTTTCACTGTGAGGCAACCGGTGTTTAAAATGCTTAAAGAACTTTTTTAACTTTTCAGAACTAGGATTGAGTAAAGGTAAAACAATCACAAGACTTGATTCCAAAACCAATGCATATAAATATCGTACATGTGAGATTAAATATCTTCAGAAAATAATTTCCACAAAAACTATTACTCCGCAGAACTTTGTAGACCAGACTAGAGTTTGACCTTTTCCTACTTGGTCCTGAGAAATCATAAGATATAAGATATTCTCATAACCATACTTTAGAAAGGTAACTCTGACAGCACATAGATAGTTAACAGAGGTGAAAGAGGAGAGGAAGAGCAATTAGACTGAGATGATAATTCAGGTGAGAGATAATGAGATCTGTAATAGAACTGTGACAGTAGAATGGAAAGGAGTCTATAGATGTGAGATGTGAGAGAGTTAAGAAATTTGGCAGCATTTAGTAACCAAGGGTAGATAAGAGGGGAGATGGATGAGTAAAGGACAACTTAAGTGTACAATCTAGGGAATAGGCAGAAGGAAAATAAAAGGAGGAATAACTCTGGAGAGGAAGAAGATGAGTTCAGTTTTGAACATGCCTAGTTTCCGGTGGTGATGGACATATGTGTGTTATAGTCCCCATCTGTTTGACAGTTTGGTCCTGGTACTCAGGGCATAGGACAAGAATGGAGATACAAAAGTGGGAACTACTGACATAATAATGGTACTGAAAAACATGATACAGGTGGACCTTCTCAGAGATTCTGATAACAGAGCAAAGTGTAATAACTTGAATAATCTTTACAAAGTAAAGATACAGTAATGTAAGAGGGGTTCAGCAAGGAAACTGGGTAGAAGTGATCATAGAGATAAATGGAGAAACCAGACTTTTTTCTTTTATAACAGAAGCCAGCAAACAACAGCTATACAGTAATTGCAGATGTTCCAGAGGAACTGGGGAGAAAGAATTGGAGAGGTCAGCACAGAGTTTTAGAAATAGTTTCATTGTGACATATATGTGGATGATTTATTACAGTGGGACGGAAAACAAGTGTCAGCTATATTTGCTTTTTAATCATTGTATTTATGAATGTTTACAAACACAAAGGTAGAGAGAGTAAACTACTCCAACACTATGCTACACTACAATCTCTTCTTTAACTAAGAAGAAATGAAGAACTGGATATGAAGGATTAAAAAATATAAAATTAAGTCCCAATTTAAAGAACTTTGAAAACCTTCAAAACAAAAACATTTATATAAATAATATTAATAACAGTTTTTCTTTCCCACTTATTACCTCTTCATTTGCACTGTGAAAACAGAGATACTGGTTTTCCCTCTTTATCGTGTTTTGTAGCACTGTCCATGTCAACAAATCAGCAAAGATTCATCATTTAATTCTTGACTGAAACTCTTATTATTCTGAACACTACTGCCAAAGGATTAGGAAGCATCTCTTTGAGATAATATACAGTACAAATTCACACTTATCTTTTTGTAGCAGTGTTGAACCAGATAACAGAAAAGAATATATTCAGGCTATCGATTTACACATATAATAGATCTCCATTCAAACCCTTTAAGCTTTGGCAAGAAATTACATGTGTTAAAATCAGATTAGAAAAACTATCAAGAAGCTACATGTTTTACTTGTATAAAATACTATGCTGACCTTCATGGTTCAGCTATTCTGCTTAATACTTTTTACTCTGTACACTCTTAAAGGCATAAAATATCACGTACTGTTGTTTTTTTCACACCTATGCAGCTTTATCAAGTATAGCTAACTCCTCAATTCAGAAGATAATGAGAATCACCCAAAGCCAGTGAGACAGTCACCCAGCAATGTGCATTATGCTGATGTCTGCATTCTTTAACTTCACTCATATATATGATCAGAATCTGTATCTTTGCATGGCAACCATGAATATCAGATAAATATGAAACATTTTTGAAAAATGAAGACTTCAATCTCACCAACCAGGCTTTAAAAGATGACAGATTTTCATAGAAAACAGAAGGCTTAAAGCTGACACTTCTTGGTACTATATGTAAAATTCATTGTTGAATGATGTAAAAGGAATGGAGGGTAAAAGAGGGTGTGTTGTGCTGTGTGACATCCAGCTCTGGACCAAAGAACGTGCACCATAAAAAGTAGGGTTGTTTCTAAGGATAGATTCAGGAGGAGATTACCCAGAGTTTATAAGAGGGTGGGAACAGGTACTCTCAAAAAGCACCATGTGTCTCCCAATGTCAAGTGACAGTAATGCGTTCTCATACTTTAAGCACTTGAATGTTGAAAATTCCTTGAAATTCTGTATAAAACAAAAAGCACATAATCAGCAATGCTTTTTCTGGGATGACATTTGATATGTTGAGATATGCTAGAATCTTGATTTCGCAATCCATATATAATCATCAGCTTGGCTTTTCACTTGAAATCTATATCACATCTTATCACAGTTTCTAAATCATTTCTCCCAAATGTGTAGGAAGCCGCCATTTATATGTATCCCTTCCTTATATACTCTTTAATAGATTAAAGTAATGCCTCCAAAACCAGTATAATCTGTTTCAAGCTGTTCCCATGTTGCTTACCTTCTATGACATTAGTTGCTTTTCTTCTTTTGGCCAGTAGATGGTTTCCATGGGATCTTCCAAAAGCCAAATTCAATAAGGCCTGGTAGGACATTATAAAAGCCATTAATTATATTTTATGGCCCAGCAACACAAAATTGCATGTAATTCCAAAATATACCCTCAGATACATTTCGTTAATAAGATCTGTTATCTCTGTGTCTTATACAAAACTTAATACCCCACTCTTTTTTTTTGCCATTTTAAATGATTTATTTGAAGTAACACCCTGATCGTACATTGGTTATGTGAGTTGTTTATTTACAACAGGTATCAAATCTTAGTCACTAAGGAATTCGTGTTACTTCATAATGAAATATCAGTTAAATAAATACTCTGGGGTAGTTCATAATATGAGTATATATCCAGCACAAAAATGTCTGAGTACGTGAGAAGAACAAGAGCAGAAAATTTAAGTTACCTATTTCTAAATGACAAGATCGTGTAACTCTAATACGAAACTTTCTCATAACTTTTTCTGAGAGCAGTGACACTACAGCAGTGGAAGAAATCTTGAATTTTACCTTCTTTATTTTTAAAAATTTTTTGATTTAATTAAAAAATTTTTTTATACAGCAGGTTCTTATTAGTCATCCATTTTATACACTTCGGTGTATACATGTCAGTCTCAATCTCCCAATTAATCACACCATCACCTCCACCCGCCGCCGCTTTCCCCGCTTGGTGTCCATACAATTTTTCTCTACTTCTGTGTCTCAATTTCTGCCCTGCAAACCAGTTCATCTGTACCACTGTCTAGGTTCCACATATATGCGTTAATATACAATATTTGTTTTTCTCTTTCTGACTTACTTCACTGTGTATGACAGTCTCTAGATGCATCCACGTCTCTACAAATGACCAAATTTTGTTCCTTTTTATGGCTGAGTAATATTCCATTGTCTATATATACCACATCTTCTTTATCCAGTCATCTGTCGATGGGCATTTAGGTTGCTTCCATGACTTGGCTATTGTAAATAGTGCTGCAATGAACACTGGGGTGCATGTGTCTTTTTGAATTATGGTTTTCTCTGGGTATATGCCCAGTAGTGGGATTGCTGGGTCATATGGTAGTTCTATTTGTAGTTTTTTAAGGAACCTCCATACTGTTCTCCGTAGTGGCTGTATCAATTTTCATTCCCACCAACAGTGCAAGAGGGTTCCCTTTACTGCACACCCTCTCCAGCATTTGTTGTTTGTAGAGTTTCTGATGATGCCCATTCTAACTGGTGTGAGGTGACACCTCACTGTAGTTTTGATTTGCATTTCTTTAATAATTAGTGATGTTGAGCAGCTTTTCGTATACTTCAATGGCCATCTGTATGTCTTCTTTGGAGAAATGTCTATTTAGGTCTTCTGACCATTTTTGGATTGGGTGGTTTGTTTTTTTAATACTGAGCTGCATGAGCTGTTTATATATTTTGGATATTAATCCTTTGTCCGTTAATTCGTTTGCAAATATTTTCTCCCATTCTGAGAGGGTGTCTAGGGTGTCTTTTCGTCTTGTTTACGGTTTCCTTTGCTGTGCAAAAGCTTTGAAGTTTCATTAGGTCCCATTTGTTTATTTTTGGTTTTATTTCCATTACTCTAGGAGGTGGATCAAAAAAGATCTTGCTGTCATTTATGTCACACAGTGTTCTTCTTATGTTTTCCTCTAAGAGTTTTACAGTGTCTGGTCTTACATTTAGGTCTCTAATTATTTTGAGTTTATCTTTGTGTATGGTGTTAGGGAGTGTTCTAATTTCATTCTTTTACATGTAGCTGTCCACTTTTCCCAGCACCACTTATTGAAGAGACTCTCCTTTCTCCATTGTATATCCTTGCCTCCTTTGTCATAGATTAGTTGACCATAGGTGTGTGGGTTTATCTCTGGGTTTTCTATCCTATTCCATTGATCTATATTTCTGTTTTTGTGTCAGTACCATATTATCTTGATTACTGTAGCTTTGCAGTATAGTCTGAAGTCAGGGAGTCGGATTCCTCCAATTCTGTTTTTTTCCCTCAAGACTGCTTTGGCTATTCGGGGTCCTTTGTATCTCCATACAGATTTTAAGATTTTTTGTTCCAGTTCTGTAAAAAATGCCATTGGTAATTTGATAGGGATTTCATTGAATCTGTAGGTAGCTTTGGATTGTATAGTCATTTTCACAATGTTGATTCTTCCAATCCAAAAACATGGTATATCTCTCCATCTGCTGGTATCATATTTAATTTCTTTAATCAGTGTCTTATAGTTTTCTGCATACAGGTCTTTTGTCTCCCTAGGTAGGTTTATTCCTAGGTATTTTATTCTTTTTGTTGCAATAGTAAATGAGAGTGTTTCCTTAATTTTTCTTTCAGGTTTTTCATCATTAGTGTATAGGAATCCAAGAGATTTCTGTACATTAATTTTGTATCCTGCAACTTTACCAAATTGATCGATGAGCTCTATTAGTTTTCTGGTGGCATCTTTAGGATACTCTGTGTTTATTATCGTGTCATCTGCAAACAGTGACAGTGTTACTTCTTCTTTTCCAATATGTATTCCTTTTATTTCTTTTTCTTCTCTGATTGCCATGGCTAAGACTTCCAAAACTCTGTTGAATAATAGTGGTGAGATTGGACATCCTTGTCTTGTTGCTGATCTTAGAGGAAATGCTTTCAGTTGTTCACCATTGAGAATGATGTTTGGGGTGGGTTTGTCATATATGGCCTTTATTATGTTGAGGTAGGTTCCCTCTATGCCCACTTTCTGGAGAGTTTTTATCATAAATGGGTGTTGAATTTTGTCAAAAGCTTTTTCTGCATTTATTGAGATGATCATATGGTTTTTATTCTTCACTTTGTTAATATGGTGTATCACCTTGACTGATTTGTGTATATTGAAGAATCCTTGCATCCCTGGGATAAATCTCACTTGATCATGGTATATGATCCTTTTAATGTGTGTTGGATTCTGTTTGCTAGTATTTTGTTGAGGATTTTTGCATCTATATTCATCAGTGATATTGGTCTGTAATTTTCTTTTCTTGTAGTATCTTTGTCTGGTTTTGGTATGAGGGTGATGGTGGCCTCATAGAATGAGTTTGGGAGTTTTCCTTCCTCTGCAATTTTTTTTTTTTTTTTTTTGCGGTACGCGGGCCTCTCACTGTTGTGAACTCTCCGGTTGCGGAGCACAGGCTCCGGACGCGCAGGCTCAGTGGCCATGGCTCACGGGCCCAGCCGCTCCGCGGCATGTGGGATCTTCCCGGACCAGGGCACAAACCTGTGTCCCCTGCATTGGCAGGAAGACTCTCAACCACTGCACCACCAGGGAAGCCCCCTCTGCAGATTTTTGGAAGAGCTTGAGAAGGATGGGTGTTTGCTCTTCTCTAAATGTTTGATAGAATTCTTCTGTGAATCCATCTGGTCCTGGACTTTTGTTTGGTGGAAGGTTGTTAATCACAGTTTCAATTTCATTACTTGTGATTGGTCTGTTCATATTTTCTATTTCTTCCTTGTTAAGTTATACCTTTCTAAGAATTTGTCCATTTCTTCCAGGTTGTCCATTTTATTGGCATAGAGTTGCTTGTAGTAGTCTCTTAGGATGCTTTGTATTTCTGCAGTGTCTGTTGTAACTTCTCCTTTTTCATTTCTAATTTTATTGATTTGAGTCCTTTCCCTCTTACTTGATTGAGTCTGGCTAATGGTTTATCAATTTTGTTTATCTTCTCGAAGATCCAGCTTTTAGTTTTATTGATCTTTGCTATTGTTTTCTTTGTTTCTGTTTCATTTATTTCTGCTCTGATCTTTATGATGTCTTTCCTTCTGCTAACTTTGGATTTTGTTTGTTCTTCTTTCTCTAGTTCCTTTAGGTGTAAGGTTAGATTGTTTATTTGAGATGTTTCTTGTTTCTTGAGGTAGGCTTGTATAGCTATAATCTTCCCTCTTAGAACTGCTTTTGCTGCATCCCATACGTTTTGGATCATCGTGTTTTCATTGTCATTTGTCTGTAGGTATATTTTGATTTCCTCTTTGATTTCTTCAGTGATGTCCTGGTTATTTAGTAATGTATTGTTTAGCCTCCATGTGTTTGTGTATTTTACGTTATTTTCCCTGTAATTGATTTCTAATCTCATAGCGTTTTGGTCAGAAAAGATGCTTGATTTCAGTTTTCTTAAATTTACTGAAGCTTGATTTGTGACCCAGGATGTGACTTTTCCTGGAGAATGTTCTGTGTGCACTTGAGAAGAAAGTGTGATCTGCTGTTTTTGGATGGAATGTCCTATAAATATCAATTAAATCTATCTGGGTTATTGTGTCATTTAAAGCTTGTGTTTCCTTATTAATTTTCTGTTTGGATGATCTGTCCATTGGTGTAAGTGAGATGTTAAAGTCCCCCACTATTATTGTGTTACTGTTGATTTCCTCTTGTAGAGCTGTTAGCAGTTGCCTTATGTATTGGGGTGCTCCTACGTTGGGTGCATATATATTTATAATTGTTATATGTTTTTCCTGGATTGATCCCTTGATCATTATGTAGTGTCCTTCCTTGTCTCTTTTAACATTCTTTACTTTAAATTCTATTTTATTTGATATGAGTGTTGCTACTCCAGGTTTCTTTTGATTTCCACTTGCAAGGAATATCTTTTTACATCCCCTCACTAATACCCCACTCTTTAGTCTCCTTTAAAACACTTTGAAATTGTCTATGGTTTACTTGCCAAATCTTTCTCTCTAGCACTTAGGAACGTATCTGGTATAGAGTAGCTATTTAATACATGTTTGTTGAATTGCATTTTGCATTGTTTTGTTACACATTCAGGACTGCACCATGTTTTTTTATGTCACGTCCTGTTAGTGTTGTTTTGTAATTGTACAGAATCTCAGAAACAGTGAAGTATGTTTTTAAATAGCATGCCAGAAATGTAGCTTGTTGATAAACTCTTGCTATGATGATCATACTGACAAAAATCTTGTTTGTGATTCAATGTATTTGAATAATAAAGGTTTAGCGTAGTTACAGATGAACATGTTTATATTTTTGTATTGTAGATCTCAAATGTACCCTTTCAGTCACTCTTGTAGTTGTGGAGAATATGTATTTCCACTTGATGAGATTGTTAACATGAATGTATTAAAATCTCGAAGAAAGTTTAACTTCACCTTATAAATATCTGGAATGCAAAATAAAGACCTGAGGACATTTCCATATATCAAATGGAATGTTTTAAATATATAGATTTTTCCTCAGGGTTATATATATTTTTCCTCATTATATAAAATAATTTAATATATATTATGGTGCTTATAATAATTGTGTATGATATCATTAAAGAATATCAATAAAATCTAGTATGTAATGATGGCCATATATAATTTAATATTAAATTATATATATACTTGATATAATATTTATACAATTAAAATATAATAATACTTACAGGACAATAATTACACGCCCAGAAATTCTTCTAGGTACCTCATATCCTTTAGTGTATATGATTCCAATGAAAATCATATGGGGTGTATTTTATTTCTATGTATTTAATATACAAGAAAATAAAGTCTAGAGATAAGTACAAATGCAGAGCAACAAGAAGTCTAGTCAAGTTTGGGTTTTGTTCTTGAACCTATACTTAACCACTGAAATTCTCATTATACTGACCTATCTGTTGAAATGTATATTTTAGGGAGACATAGAAAATTTATTAGAGGTCATAGCTAGACAGTCAAGGAAGTTGCATAATGATTATAAAAAGCTGAACTTAGGTATTAAACAATCCATAGGTATGTGATCAACATTAAAATCTTTTAATATAACTCTTTGATACCATGCTGAATATACTAAAGATAATATGAACAATTTTGAAGATAATACTCCTGATGAGATCAAGTTTCACAGAAACTTTATGAGCCAGAATGGGTTAAGAAAGGGATTCTTACAGAGAAATTGAAATTGAACTTGGTATAAAATTTTACTAGAATACTACCATTTATTCTAGTGATGATTAAAGGATGATCATGTAATAGCTTTCTTTGATTTGGGAAACATGTAAATATGTTTTCAATTATGTGATACCATGATAGGGCTTATTTGAGCAATAAAGCGTTTGATTATGCATAAGAAGAGCTGTATTTCGTATGACTGTCTTATATACAGAAAACGTACATGTACATTAACACATTTAATATTTGGATTTCTGATATAGTATTCTTTAAAAATAAGTAATAGAATTCATAGTATTTGATGATTCAGAATTACTAAATTTTAGAGCTTTGGTGTTGGTTCAGTGCTTTATTTTGCAAATGAGGGTACTGACCCAGAGTAGATGAGTAGATGAGCCATGAATAGAATGGGCTTCTTGTGATTTCTAATGAAGTACACTTGACAGCACTATATTAAGGAACAGACCAGTTTCATGCAAAGACAGAGCCAGGTTGTCTCTTGGGGACTGAAAACTGAGAATACTACAGAGTTAATAAGACCTTAGCCATAATGGATCCTGAATCAGTGAGTTATATAACTTTGATTGAATAGTATAGCTGAAGAGAAGGTATAACAGAAAGCAAATTTTGAATTGCAATGAATAGTACTTTTTTTGAAAAATAATTTGTACTTTTAACATTTTACTTTCGTTAAAACATATTTTAAAAGTCCACAACTTTCCAAATATATAAAAATAACAGATTTGGAGTCCAGTTTTTAATTGTTGAGTAAATTATGCATTTTCGTTTTCTTTCCTTTTTGTGTAGTCATTTTAACTGTGAAGATCCTTGACAGTTGTCTTTAGGAAGAGAGGCTTTACATAGCTTTTGTACATTGGGTGTGTTTGTTCTCTATTAATTTTGTCGTCACTGACTTATAATAACTTGTTATTATGTATGTTTTCAGTAACTTGTCATTGTGCACATGTGGAACAATTTTCCAGTTAGTTGCTCTACAGTTACCATAGCTTTTTCATCTTTGTTTTGATTGTGATAACTCATGATACAATTCCCTGTAATGATATGTCTTGGAGTATGTTATAATCCCACTTCAAGTACTTTTCCTCACTTGCAAATGTAAAACTTACTGTGCTTGGAACGAGTGAGGTTTATTGAGTAAACAAGCTAGCAATCGATTATAAAGAAGCAAGTTATGTAATAAAATGAAGGCTCTATATTTGTCCAGTAATCTGTGTGAATATGTGCATGGAGGCAAAACTTTTTTTTCTATTCTTATGAGTAAAAGCTGTATTTCTACTCACAGTGGTAGACTTTACTATTCTGGAAATATCTTTACACTCTTGGAATTTTACTTGTGGAGCCAATTTTTTAAAAAGTTATATCCTACATTAGCATTTTTTAAAGTTTAAAAAGCTGCTAAATGTTATATATAAAAATCTGGTTTTTGTTACATATATTTGTGTGCATCTATAAATGGAAAAGGCTATTTATCTCCTATACCATGTTATGGATCAAATATAGCTTATGCCTGAGTATTATTTCACATTGAATTGACTAGTGTTAATGACATTGAGTACTATTATTGTAATGAAAGCATTTTTTAGTGATGAATTATTCCTTTTGATGCCCTTTTATAATGAAGCTGTCCTACTTGCAGAGAAGATTATATGGTTTTATCTGAGCTGATTTTCTAGATTTTTTTAAATAAATAACAAAGGCTCATGAAGACAGTATTAGGTGATATTACACTTATTAAAAGTAACTATTCCAAGGCAATATTTGCTCTAGGAGGAGAATACATTCAGTTCTGTAAAATAAAATAATCGGGATTATCCCCACTACATTTCTTAAATGTATCACTTTTATCACAGATTATTTTTTCAAGTAGTTTCATTCATAGTTAATAACTAAAATATGCATATGGTATGGGACAATTATATAAGACAGCAACAAGAATGCCCATCATCTGTCAAAAATGAAGTGCAAGGCAATCAATGTGTTTTGTGTTGGCTAGAGTAGCTGATGAAATAAATAGAAGATGTGTCATGATGTCTCTTTCATCTATAAAAGTAACAGCTCACAGGTTATGCTTCATTAGCTTCAAATGTAGCATGCATAATAAAGGAGGAAGGCAGAGAAGCTCTTTGATTCATTGTGAAAAAGCCTGTCAGACCCCCTTTCAAGTGACAGGTTATTAAATAGGTTGAATAATGGAAAATATTCCGGCTAGAATAGAATCATAACCCTGTGTTTGGCACTTGATTGAAAATACAGATGACAGTGCTGTGCCTCCATTTGGTGTGATTACAAATTAAACGGAAAAAGGTAGTATTCCTTGAATTTAGTGACTTTTAATTTTTGTCTTTTACTTCTTTCATCTTTTGTTTTGTATTAGTAAATTGAATCTCAAAAAGAGATGGAAAATGACTTGATTACAAAATGCAAGATGATTTTCATTTCTTCACCATGGAGATGGTCGTTAAATGTGTGAGACATATATGGAGAAACAGTGGGTCTGCCTACATTCATCTTTGATGTACTTGGGGCTCCTCTGCAAAGACATTATCTTCAGGTCCTCTCTCTCTCCCTTGGTCGGTGATTCATTTATTAATTCATTGCTTAATTCATTGATTCATTGCTTCTTCTATAAACCCAATCCACCAAATATTTTATCATGCTGTATTTTATGATGGAATCTCTAAGCCTTAGACTCTAAAATATAAACATGGCCCTTGCTCTTAAGGAGATTATAATCTATGTAAATGTTTAACAATTTTTCAGAGTTGGGAATTACCTAGTATAAAAAAAATGCCGAACTCCCTTCTTCACCCACATACCTTCACTTACAAAATAGGTGAAATATTTTTTACTTCCTTTGACTAGGTTAGTTGCTACTGAACTGTACTCCAACATCACAGAGTATCAATATATCTCCAGTTGCAGTGTGTATCGGAGTTTGTAGTCATTTCTCGTTATTTAACTATTGTTTTCTGCTAGATCCTAAGGTCAGATCCTGGGATAATATTCATCCCCTTTGTACCACCAAAACCTAGTAGCAAGGTTGGCAGTTTAATAAAGTAGTTAAGATAATCATTTTCCCTAGTATTCTTAATTTTAGAAATAAAAGGTTTTCACATTTGCCACTGGGAAACAGGGAGTCCCCTTCAGGAATGAGTATGCTTCAACTGGTGCAGATATTCACTGCACTGCATCAAGTCCACAATGTGCTTACTCTGAAATACGTCTGAAATAACTGTCACTGCTCTAAGCAGACTTTGGGAAGTGCTGTGATTAAACTGCTAAGGAGAGTCTTCCAGATGTTTGCTGTAGTTTAATGGGCTATACTGCCACTTAATCTCTGATAAACACATTTAGGTACTCATTACAGAAAAACATAGTGCTAATGCTTCATAAATATCATTCTCATTTACAGTTGAGCTAGAGAAGTGATTTGAAATTCAGTTCTTCCATTTTGTGATGTTACTATTTTTCAAGTACAACTTTCTGTTGATTTATGCCACTCAAACTCAAAAGCTTCTGTCAACCTATTGTAAGGTCAAGTATGAATGCAAGTCATCTATATTGGCTTTTGATGGGCCAAAGGATCTGTGCCCTGTGACCTATTTGGTGAGTTATGTTTCCTAAAATCAATTGGGCTGCAGAGATGAGGTATCATGAAGAAAGTATCCTTTAATTTTTTAGCTTTTTCTGACTAAAGGAAATTTCACGGCAAATGTGAAAGTTCCATTCTGGACATAATCAAACTGTCTCAACTCACAAAATAAACTAGACTAAAACCTCCTGCAGTAGAGTGATCTCTTTGAATGGATAGAAGGCTTTGGGGGGCATCAAGAGATGTGTGTCCCTTTGTCCATTCTCATACCCATTTAATCATCTGGACACAGTGACAGTACTTTCTATTCATTAGAAAATGTCAATTATGCAAGTTGTCCAATTGCTTTCATCTTTAGTGAAGCCTTCATGTTACAGAGCTGGATAGTTTAAATTTTTAATCTGATTTCTGTGAAGTTACATTGAAATTATCCTTTCTATTTACAATAATTAAGTAATTAATATAGTTTAATATATGAGGAAGTAATATCACATTTCACTGAGTGAGTTCTATGATTAATAGGTAATATACCCCAATTATAAAAATGTATGATAATTATAATGCCTACATGGAAACTCACCATTCCAAGAGAACATATTTAAAAATTGACCCCATTACAAGTGTTAATACTTATTGATATAGTGGGTTAGAAACACAACAATTCTTTTACTTCAACTGGATAAAAATGTCTTGGTTTTATATTTCCAGTATGTAATTTATACCAATCAATAAAAAAAGGAATATTTGGCATTCTTTAAAATACCCTGTGAGACTACATTCATATACCACCAACCTCACACAAAAAATGACTACTTATTCTTTGAATTAATTTTAATTTTCAATCTTGGTACCAAATAACACACTTGATATTATTTCATGGGTTCGCTATTTTAGGAGACTTAAATTTGACTGCTTTAACACTTCCACTGACACTTGCTAAGAAAGTAGAAAAAGTGCACTTTTTTTCTTTACTCAAAAACCTTTAGAAATATTCCTTTTGTGAAAAGACAATTATCAGAATATGGCCTTTTTTGTTAATTCTGTAGAACTGTGTGATAAAAAATTAAGGAATAGTGTTATCAAAGATCAAAGAATAATTAGCAATCACAACAATAATTTAAGTAACTTTTTTTTTTAACTGACCCTGAAGGCTGACTTTTGCATAACTGATTTTTGGTTGCTTCTTTGCATATTGTTGGTTGATTTATTTAACACACACACCTACAATCATTATTTTTTGAATTTTATTTTATTTTTTTTTACAGCACGTTCTTATTAGTCATCAGTTTTATACACATCAGTGTATACATGTCAATCCAAATCGCCCAGTACATCACACACACACCCCCGCCGCTTTTCCCCCTTGGTGTCCATTATGTTTGTTCACTACATCCATGTCTCAATTTCTGCCCTGCAAACCGGTTCATCTGTACAATTTTTCTAGGTTCCACATATATGCGTTAATTTACGATATTTGTTGTTCTCTTTCTGACTTACTTCACTCTGTATGACAGTCTCTAGATCCAACTACGTCTCAACAAATGACCCAATTTCGTTCCTTTTTATGGCTAATATTCCACTGTATATATGTACCACATCTCCTTAATCCATTCGTCTGTCAGTGGGCATTTAGGTTGCTTCCATGACCTGGCTATTGTAAATAGTGCTGCAATGAACATTGGGGTGCATGTGTCTTTTTGAATTATAGTTTTTTCTGGGTGTGTGCCCAGTAGTGGGATTGCTGGGTCATATGGTAATTCTACTTTTAGTTTTTTAAGGAACCTCCATACTGTTCTGCATAGTGGCTGTATCAGTTTACATTCCCACCAACAGTGTAAGAGGGTTGCCTTTTCTCCACACCCTCTCCAGCATTTGTTGTTTTTAGATTTTCTGATGATGCCCATTCTAACTGGTGTGAGGTGATACCTTATTGTCGTTTTCATTCGCATTTCTCTAATAATTAGTGATGTTGAGCAGCTTTTCGTGTGCTTCTTGCCCATCTGTATGTCTTCTTTGGAGAAATGTCTATTTAGGTCTTCTGACCATTTTTGGATTGGGTTGTTTGTTTTTTTAATATTGAGCTGCATGAGCTGCTTGTAAATTTTGGAGATTAATCCTTTGTCAGTTGCTTCATTTGCAAATATTTTCTCCCATTCTGAGGGTTGTCTTTTTGTCTTGTTTATGGTTTCTTTTGCTGTGCAAAAGCTTTGAAGTTTCATTAGGTCCCATTTGTTTATTTTTATTTCCATTACCCTAGGAGGTGGATCAAAAAAGATCTTGCAGTGATTTATGTCAAAGAGTGTTCTTCCTGTGTTTTCCTCCAAGAGTTTTATAGTGTCTGGTCTTACATTTAGGTCTCAAATCCATTTTGAGTTTATTTTTGTGTATGGTGTTAGGGAATGTTCTAATTTCATTCTTTTACATGTACCTGTCCAGTTTTCCCAGTACCACTTATTGAAGAGACTGTCTTTTCTCCATTGTATATCCTTGCCTCCTTTGTCATAGATTAGTTGACCATAGGTGCATGGGTTTATTTCTGAGCTTTCTATCTTGTTCCATTGATCTGTGTTTCTGTTTTTGTGCAGTACCATATTGTCTTGATTACTGTAGCTTTGTAGTATAGTCTGAAGACAGGGAATCTGATCCTCAAGCTCTGTTTTTTTTTCCCTCAAGACTGCTTTGGTTATTCGGAGTCTTCTGTGTCTCCATTAAGATTTTAAGATTTTTTTGTTCTGCTTCTATAAAAAATCCCATTGGTAATTTGTTAGGGATTGCATTGAATCTGTAGATGGCTTTGTATAGTATATTCATTTTCACAGTGTTGATTCTTCCAATCCAAGAACACGGTATATGTCTCCATCTGTTGGTATCATCTTTAATTTCTTTCATCAGTGTCTTATAGTTTTCTACATACAGGTCTTTTTTCTCTCTAGGTAGGTTAATTCCTAGGTATTTTATTCTTTCTGTTGCAATGATAAATGGTAGCGTTTCTTTAATTTCTATTTCAGATTTTTCATCATTAGTGTATAGGAACGCAAGAGATTTCTGTGCATTAATTTTGTATCCTGCAACTTTACCAAATTCATTGATGAGCTCTATTAGTTTTCTGGTGGCATCTTTAGGATATTCTATGTTTATTATCATGTCATCTGCAAACAGTGACAGTGTTACTTCTTCTTTTCCAATTTGTATTCCTTTTTTTTCTTTTTCTTGTCTGATTGCCATGACTAGGACTTCCATAACTGTTGAATAACAGTGGTGTGATTGGACATCCTTGTCTTGTTCCTGATCTTAGAGGAAATGCTTTCAGTTGTTCACCATTGAGAATGATGTTTGCGGTGGGTTTTTCATATATGGCCTTTATTACGTTGAGGTAGGTTCCCTCTATGCCCACTTTCTGGAGAGTTTTTATCATAAATGGGTGTTGAATTTTGTCAGAAGTTTTTTCTGCATCTATCAAGATGATCATATGGTTTTTATTCTTCAATTTGTTAATGTGGTGTATCACACTGATTGATTTGTGTATATTGAAGAATCCTTGCATCCCTGGGATAAATCCCACTTGATCATGGTGTATGATCCTTTTAATGTGTTGTTGGATTCTGTTTGCTAGTATTCTGTTGAGGATTTGCAGCTATATTCATCAGTGATATTGGTCTGTAATTTTCTTTTTTTGTAGTATCTTTGTCTGGTTTCGGTATCAGGGTGATGGTGGCCTCATAGAATGAGTCTGGGAGTTTTCCTTCCTCTGCCATTTTTTGGAAGAGCTTGAGAAGGATGGGTGTTTGCTCTTCTCTAAATGTTTGATAGAATTCACCTGTGAATTCATCTGGTCCTGGACTTTTGTTTGGTGGAAGGTTGTTAATCACAGTTTCAATTTCATTACTTGTGATTGGTCTGTTCGTATTTTCTATTTCTTCCTTGTTCAGTATTACCTTTCTAAGAATTTGACCATTTTTTCCAGGTTGTCCATTTTATTGCCATAGTGTTGCTTGTAGTAGTCTCTTAGGATGCTTTGTATTTCTGCAGTGTCTGTTGTAACTTCTCCTTTTTCACTTCTAATTTTATTGATTTGAGTCCTCTCCCTCTTACTTGATGAGTCTGGCTATGGTTTATCAATTTTGTTTATCTTCTGAAATAACCAGCTTTTGGTTTTATTGATCTTTGCTATTGTTTTCTTTGTTTCTATTTCATTTATTTCTGCTCTGATCTTTATGATGTCTTTCCTTCTGCTAACTTTGGATTTTGTTTGTTCGTCTTTCTCTAGTTCCTTTAGGTGTAAGGTTAGATTGTTTATTTGAGATGTTTCTTGTTTCTTGAGGTAGACTTGTATAGCTATAATCTTCCCTGTTAGAACTGCTTTTGCTGCATCCCATACGTTTTGGATCATCGTGTTTACATTGTCATTTGTCTGTAGGTATATTTTGATTTCCTCTTTGATTTCTTCAGTGATCTCTTGGTTATTTAGTAACGTATTGTTTAGCCTCCATGTGTTTGTGTATTTTACATTATTTTCCCTGTAATTGATTTCTAATCTCATAGCGTTTTGGTCAGAAAAGATGCTTGATATGATTTCAGTTTTCTTAAATTTACTGAGGTTTGATTTATGCCCAAGATGTGATCTATCCTGGAGAATGTTCCATGCACACTTGAGAAGAAAGTGTAATCTGCAGTTTTTAATGGAATGTCCTATAAATACCAATTAAATCTATCTGGTCTATTGTGTCATTTAAAGCTTCTGTTTCTTATTTATTTTCATTTTGGATGATCTGTCCATTGGTGTAAATGAGATGTTAATGTCCCCCACTATTATTGTGTTACTGTCGATTTCCTCTTTTAGAGCTGTTAGCAGTTGCCTTAGGTATTGAGGTGCTCCTACGTTGGGTGCGTATATATTTAGAATTGTTATATGTTCTTCCTGGATTGATCCCTTGATCATTAAGTAGTGCCCTTCCTTGTCTCTTGTAACATTCTTTATTTTAGTCTATTTTCTCTGATATGAGTATTGCTACTCCAGCTTTCTTTTGATTTCCATTTGCATGGAATATCTTTTTCCATCCCCTCACTTTCAGTCTGTATGTGTCCCTATGTCTGAAGTGGGTCTCTTTTAGACAGCATATATATGGGTCTTGTTTTTGTATCCATTCATCAAGCCTGTGTCTTTTGTGTGTGTGTGTGTGTGTGGTATGCGGGCCTCTCACTGTGGTGGCCTCTCCCGTTGCGGAGCACAGGCTCCAGACGGGCAGGCTCAGCAGCTGTGTGTCACGGGCCCAGCCACTCCCTGGCACGTGGGTCTTCCCGGACCAGGGCACGAACCCGTGTCCCCTGCATCGGCAGGCGAACTCTTAAGCACTGTGCCACCAGGGAAGTCCAAGCCTGTGTCTGTTCACTGGAGCATTTAATCCATTCACATTTAAGGTAATTATCAATATGTATGCTCCTGTGACCATTCTCAATTGTTTTGGGTTTGTTTTTGTAGGTCCTTTTCTTCCCTTGTGTTTCCCACTTTGAGAAGTTCCTTTAGCATTTGTTGTAGGTCTGGTTTGGTGGTGCTGAATTCTCTTAGCTTTTGCTTGTCTGTAAAGCTTTTGCTTTCTCCATCAAATCTGAATGAGATCCTTGTGGAGTAGAGTAATCTTGGTTGTAGGTTCTTCCCTTTCATCACTTTCAGTATATCATGCCACTCCCTTCCGGCTTGTAGAGTTTCTGCTGAGAAATCAGTTGTTACCCTTATGGGAATTCCTGTAGTTTTTCCCTTGCTACTTTCAATAATTTTTCTTTGTCTTCAATTTTTGCCAATTTGATTACTGTGTGTCTCCATGTGTTTCTTCTTGCATTTGTCCTGTATGGGACTCTCTGCGCTTCCTGGTCTTGGGGTGGCTATTTCCTTTCCCATGTTAGGGATGTTTTTGACTGTAATCTCTTCAAATATTTTCTCTGGTCCTTTCTCTCTCTCTTCTCCTTCTGGGACCCCTATAATGCGAATGTTGTTGTGTTTAATGTCTCTTAGGTTGTCTTCATTTCTTTTCATCCTTTTTCTTTATTCAGTTCTGCAGCAGTGAATTCCACCATTCTGTCTTCCAGGTCACTTATCCGTTGTTCTGCCTCAGTTAGTCTGCTATTGATTCCTTCTAGTGTAGTTTTCATTTCACTTATTATATTGTTCATCTCTGTTTGTTTGTTCTTTAATTCTTCTAGGACTTTGTTAAACATTTCTTGCATCTTCTCGATCTTTGCCTCCATTCATTTTCCGAGGTCCTGCATCATCTTCACTATCATTATTCTGAATTCTTTTTCTGGAAGGTTGCCTATCTCCACTTCATTTAGTTGTTTTTCTGGGGTTTTATTTTGTTCCTTCATTTGGTACATAGCTCTTTGTCTTTTCATCTTGTCTGTCTTTCTGTGAAGGTGGTTTTTGTTCCACAGGCTGCAGGATTGTAGTTCTTTTTGCTTCTGCCGTCTGTCCTCTGGTGGGTGAGGCTATCTTAGAGGCCTGTGGAAGTTGCCTGATGGGAGGGACTGGTGGTGCATAGAGCTGACTCTTGCTGTCCTGGGCAGAGCTCAGTAAAACGTTAATCCACTTGTCTGCTGATGGGTGGGGCTGGGTTCCCTCCCCATTGGTTGTTTGGCCTGAGGCAAACCAACACTGGAGACTACCAGGGCTCTTTGTTGGGGTTAATGAAGGACTCTGGGGGGGGGCTCACACAAAGGAGTACTTCCCAGAACTTCTGCTGCCAGTGTCCTTGTCTCCACCGTGAGACACAGCCACCCCTGCCTCTGCAGGAGACCCTCCAACACTACCAGGTAGGTCTGGTTCAGTCTCCCCTGGGGTCACTGCTCCTTCCCCTGGGTCCCTGTGCACACACTACTTTGTGTGTGCCCTCCAAGAGTGGAATCTCTGTTTCCCCCAATCCTGTTGAAGTCCTGCAGTCAAATCCCACTAGCCTTCAAAGTCTGATTCTCTAGGAGTTCCTCCTCCCTTTGCCAGACCCCCAGTTTGGGAAGCCTGACATGGGGCTCAGAACCTTCACTCCAGTGGGTGGACTTCTGTGGTATAAGTGTTCTCCAGTCTGTGAGTCACCCACCCAGCAGTTATGGGATTTGATTTTACTGTGATTGTGCCCCTCGTACCATCTCATTGTGGCTTCTCCTTGTCTTTGGATGTGGGGTATCTTTTTTGTTGAGTTCCAGTGTCTTCCTGTCAATGATTGTCCAGCAGTTAGTTGTGATTCTGGTGGTCTCACAAGAGGGAGTAAGAGCACATCCTTCTACTCCGCCTTCTTGGTTCAGGGAACAAATCTGTACACCTACAATCTTAATCTATAAATCGAGACTAATGACCTCTTTTGCTTCAGTGTTTTAAAATTTAGTGAGAATATACATAAAAATACCTTATAAATGATAATCCTTGAGAAATATAATGTATCAAAGTACTTAATAATTATTACTAGCTTTTTAAAAATATATGCAGAAAATATGTTCGTAATTTATCTTAAGTCTGTTGATCCCTATTTGTAAAAGGAAGAAATAACTAAACTCATAAATTGTTGGGTCTGGAAGGCGATTTAGTGAATAGGACAATCCGCTCATTTTAAGAATTAAAAACAAATTTAAATGGCATCTTTAGGAAGGTTGGACATGAGTTTCTGTTTATCATGGCTTGATTCATGGGAGACAGTTTCAATTTGACATGTCCCTTTGCTTTCTAGGAATATATTCTTCACAAATGAAGGTTAAATTTGCCATATGGTAAATTATTGTGTGTTCTTTCTTTTTCCAACTGCTGCCCTCTCCATATCTCCTTACTTCATATGTATTTACAGATTATTTGGCAGGGCAGTGAAAAGTTAAACTGATCAGTATTACTGTTATTTGGTAATCTCTGATACTAGTTTTGATAACTAGTCGTGAGACACTTATTTGATCTTGGCATTACCAAAAGTTACTGATATGTATTATAATCCTTTACATATCTTACCTTCTCTTAGCTTAGAAAGCCTCACATCTTTTCTTTATCAACTGGTTCTTGACATTTCCAGAACAGCCGTTATTGCTGATGTAGTTGCAGTTGTTGCTGATATAGTTTTTTTCCTTTTTTTAAGTTGAAGTCTAGTTGATTTACAATATTATATTGTTTGTGGTGTACAACATAGTGATTCAGTATTTTTATAGGTTATACTCCATTTAAAATTATTACAACTTCAATTTGCCATACATTGGTAACTACATAGCATTTACATGCTATTAGGTATTATAGGTAATGTAGAGATGATTTAAAGTATGCGGGAGGATGTGTGTGGATTATATTATGTGAATATTCCCCTTATTCTATAAGGCACTTGAATATTCACAGATTTTGTTATCCTCAGGGCTGTCTTGGAACCGATTCCCATTGGATATGGAGGGATGACTGTATAGGATTGAGAATTCTACCAGCCTTTCAAATAAGAAATGATACCTTTAATTTTAAATATTCAGAGCAGATAAATACTGTATTACATGGTATTACCATACCTCTGACATACAACCTAGTAAAATATTGAATATGAAAGAATGCTATAAACCAAACTGATGTATGAACATAGAAAAATATTCCAAATGAAATATAAGTAACGTAATACAGCATCATATTAAAAGAATTGTGTGGTATGATTTAGAAATTTTTAATCTAGGATTGCAAGGATCATCACTGATGGGAAAAACCACTTATGTGCTTCACTACATTAATAGATTAATGCAATTACCATAGATATAAAAAGACATTTGATAATTTCAACACTTATTCTTGATTAAGTTTAAAACTCTTATGCATCTAAAATTAGAAAATTCTTATCTTGAGAAAAAGACATATTTTAGAAATCAACAACACACATGATACCTAATATGGAAACTCTTAAAAACATTTCTATTGAAATTAGGAACAAGATGTGGAAACCTACAGTCATTGGTATAATTTTAATATGTCCTGATAATAGCCAATATGATAAGGCAAAAATAGAGCAAGATGAATATTTAAAAAGAGATAAAATGCATTATTTTCAGATGATGTGATTGCTTATCCCTCACATTCAACGGTATATGTATTGTTGCAGACTTTCAGAAGGCAATTTGTTCATGTCTACTCATATAATAAAAGTACAGTCAGCTTCTATGGGTCTATTTGATAGATACTCATGGAATTAATTAAAAGAGTATATTGACAAATATATTCATTTAAGCAAAAAAAAAATCAAAGAAAATACTGGATAAATAAATTAATATATCTATTTTATAGAACATTTTGTAGTTTATTAAAAAATGAGTTGCATCCCTGTATTGATGTGACAGATCATTCATTATAAAATGTTGAAATATTAAAAAGTAGATATATATAACCTAAAACCTATATAAAGGGGATATTCATTATATATATATATATATGATCGGAGATTATATACATTTGAAGATTACATATATAACATACTATATATATAAAGGGGGTATATATTATACATATGATTGAAGATTACATATATATTATATAAATGGTTGAAGATTACATTACATATATAAATGCATATTCTAGAGTAATACAATTTTAGGTTTGATTCAACTGAATTTATGGACACGTTTACTGAAATCTTCATTAGACTAAGATGTATTAGGATTTACACAGTTTTTAAAAATGTTTCCTTTTCTCAAATATCAGTTCTTAAAAATAGAAAGCTTATCAATGTTAGATAAATTTTCAGATGTTGTGGTGAGGGTAGTCCTGGTAAAATTAAGAATATGTAAATGTTATAGTTTGGATGTGCTTTAATGAAGTGTTGAAGTAATAATAGGGAACAATTCTTGAAATTTTAATCAAAATATTTGTAAATGATTTTATGGAAGCTAGTGCATTGAACTGTTCACAAGTGGCTTTTAGATGATATACTATTAATTAAGGGTCATATAACTAATTGGTTGGTTCTTTCAACCAAGGGACGAACAGTTTTAGATTATTCGATTCTCCCACAGAAAATGGTTTATCCTGGTTTTCTCTAATTTGCATGCAATATTCAGAAAATATAGCTGCCAACATAACAGGATTTGCATAATACAAAGGCTTGTTTTAATCAACTTTCTTTTATGAAGTAACATATATTTTGACATTATTTCAATAGGGGATTATAGCAAAGAAGCTTCTTAATCACTGTTAATACCTCAAATTATAAAATATAATTTTTATTTTAAATAGTCACTAGATACTATAGCATCTATAAATGAATGCTTTTTTTTTTTGGCAATATATGTTTTATTTATTTATTTTTGGCTGTGTTTGGTCTTCGTTGCTGCGTGCGGCTTCCTTAGTTGCAGTGAGCAGGGGCTACTCTCCGTTGTGGTGCATGGGCTTCTCATTGCGGTGGTTTCTCTTGTTGCAAAGCATGGGCTCTAGGTGCACAGGCTTCAGTAGTTGTGGTGCATGGGCTCAGTCATTGTGGCTCACGGGCTCTAGAGCACAGGCTCATTAGTTGTGGTGCATGGGCTTAGTTGCTCCGCAGTATGTGGGATCTTCCCAGACCAGGGATGGAACCCATGTCCCCTGCATTGGCAGGAGGATTCTTAATGACTGCGCCACCAGGGAAGTCCCAGCTTACATTATTTTTGTTTGTTTCCCATTCTAGCAAATTTTTCAGAGGAATTGAAAACACCTTTTGTATCTAAGATGTCAAAATGTAAAAGACTAAATGAAAACCTCCCAGTATAATTCAGGAAATAGGAAGCTCAAAGGTGTACGGTCTTTAAGAAAAAAGAATGGGCTGGTGGCAATAGAGGGAGGGAGAGAGAAAGAGACTGACTACTTCTAACATAATCTTCAGTTAAGCTTTTAGTTGTCAGTGTGAGAGAGTCAAATGATAAAGTGAAGCATACTTTTCGATGCTGTTTTCTAACTTCATGGATTCATCTGCATTGTACAAACACATCAAGTCCAAAGAACTATAAACTGGATGATATTCTCATTGTTGAAAATAGAATTAAGGGAGAGGGGAAAGGCATTTTTATTATTTATCCAACTAAATAGGAGGTTCATGCTGATATTTTTAAGAATCTTTTCCTCTGACTTCAGTAAAGCAAACCATTTATTTGATTCATTGCTGACAAGAGCACTTTTCTGGAGATAATTCTCTTCCTCTGGATACAGAGCAATGTGTTTTCAATCCTTTGTGCAGTTTCCCTAACAACCCAGAATTTATTTTTTACCTGTCACTCCTAGGATGCAAGTGGCTATTTTCTATAACTATATAAGGTTTCAGGGTGCCTAGAGGGCCAGTGGTTAATGTCAATCAAACTATTTCATGGTGCCCATATGTCTAAGGTATTATATGAATACTGGGAAAAGAATTTTAGAAGAAGAAAGGAAATGGTATCAATTATAGTAAGTTCAGCAAGCCCTGAATACGGTATAGGTTTTTAGCTTGAGGATGAGTTCAGGCTATGTTCAGTTTATGAAACAAAAGCTGATAGAATTCACTTCAGATGTGATAGTGTCTTTGTCAGTTCAGGCTGCTATAACAGATCACCACAGACTGGGTAGGTTAAACAACAAAATTTATGTCTCACAGTTCTGGAGGCTTGTATATTCAAGATCAAGGTGCCAGAAGATCTGGTGTCTGGGGAAGGGCTCTTAATTTACAGAGGGCCCTTTTCTCATTGTCTTATATGGCAGAGAGCAGAGAGAGGAAGCAAACTCTTTTGTCTCTTCTTGTAAGAGCACTAATCCCATCGTGGGGGACTCCACCATTATGACCTCTTCTAATCCTCATTACCTCCCAAAGGCCCCACCTCCTAATACTACCACATTGGAGGGTAGGGTTTCAACATATGCTTTTGGGGGAACACAATCATTCTGTTCATAACATTATGCTAACACAATTTCTTTGGAATTACCTTGTGGTCCCTGTTCCCCTCTTGTTGGCTTACTCATGCCATTGTACCCAGAAGCTTGCAGAGAGATATGAATATTGAGTTTAACTGTCAAACGTATTCCTATTCCATTTGCATCTTTAAGGTTACTATTGAGCTTAAACACGGTAGCCATATGAAGTTTACTGTGTGTGTGTAACATAATCAGGTATGCAGAAGCACAGAACATTTCATTTGTGATCTCTTGCTGGAAAAGGCTGCACGTTCTTTAGAGGAGGACCATTAAATAACTGAAAAGTAGGAGTCTGACAATTTGTGTTTTACCTCTAGCTCCACACTATTTTGTAACAATATGACTATTTTATATAAAGATCTGTATCAAGTAAGAACATGACCCAGTACAAATTGTCCTTGAATTAAATATTTCAAATGCCTTTTCTACACTGTCAAGAAAAAACAGGCAACATAGCAGGTCTTATCTACCTGGAAGATACATAACATATGTAGAGATTCATAATACCCCACGTTCTGATTCTATGATTATGAAGCACCATTACAATAAACTATTTTTATGCAGTAAACAAAGAAAAATAAATACAGGTTAATTTGACATATGTATGATCCATATTATTTATTTCTCAGAACAGATTAATAAATTGTCATTCATCACACATGTTGGCAATGTGTAGTGGGAAGTATAAGAACTGTGGTATATAATAGAAGTAAATGTATTCAATGAAAAAACATTGTTGAATGAATATAAGCCCTAATGAAATAGAATGAGCTCAGAAACTAGGAGGCTTACATTTGAGTATAGGTTCTTAGACTTGTTTCCTGCCTCAATATGTACCAATCATTTAATCCTTCAAGACCTTATTTTCCTCTTTTTGCAGTGGAGTTTGGTCAGATTATTTCTAGAACACGTTTTATAGTACTACTCATGATTATAACTGCACAAATGAAAAATCCAAGCCTAGAATACTATACCTTAGACAAATGTGAAGAGACTATTTTGACATGTTTTGTTGAATATCATGCTTACAGCTCAAATTTTCAAAAACTAAAAAAGTCTATTTAACCAGCAGCCAGATCAAGATATAGAATATTTCCAGTACTGTCGGAGTTTCCTATTGTTCCATATAGTCACTACACCCCAAAGCTAAATAACATGATGACTTTTATCATCATAGATTTGCTTTTGAAAATGCAGTACACCTGACTTTTCCACTTAACCTGATAATTGACATTCATCTATTTTTCTTTTGCATATACAGTTTTTCATTCTTATTGCTGTATAGTACTGATTGTATATCTATCTACAATATATCTATATCTATATAACAGAATTGTTACCGACCAGGGTTCGCCTTCATAATCAATAGAAATGGATTAGAGGCCAGACAAGAAATTCAGGCAAGGCTTTATTGGGGCCCTTGCTGCAACAGGGGGGAAACGAAAACAAGCAAGTTCCCTTGCTTGCTCGCTCCCCGAAGCGGGGTGAGCTGATTCCTTATATGGGGTGAGGGTAGGGTTGTGTCCAGGGGTTGGGCTGGAGGGGTAGCTTAGGTGGTGTGCCCACCCCTTTAGTGGTGGTGGGTGCAGGGGCCATGTGCAGTACCCTGCTTTTGCTTCTGACTCCCTGCTTTTGCTCCTGGCTCTTCAGAAGTGGCAATTGGTCTTTTTGTGTCTTGTTGTCCATAAAATGCCCCAACTGTGCGTGCATGCAGTTATTTTTAGTTCCTTATAGTTTCTTTGTATTTTGTTGCTGGAGGAGACGCTTGTCCAGGTGCAAGCATTGCAGCACTGCAGCAAAGGGTTCTAGGTCCCAGCCTGTCTTAGAATGAGATATAATGACAAGTATATATATGTTTAGGTGTGTGTGATCCATTTCAGTGTTGATGGAGGTGTGGGTTGTGACCACTTTGGGTCATTGTGAAGACTGTTGCTGAGACTATTCTCATATCTCTTCTGCTAGGAATGCTTTTTGGATCATAGAATAATTAAAGCCTTAGTAGATAATGCTAGATAGTTTCCCAATCATGTTTTGTCAATGCATACTCCCGTCAGAATTATATGATATAGTTGCTTCACATGATTGTCAAGAAATAATAATATTAACTTTAAAAATTGTTGTCATTCTGGTATGTGTGCCAATATTTCACTGTGGTTTTGATTTGCATTTCCCTACTGCGTAACAGGGATGAAGGAATTTTTATATGTTTATTGGACGTTTTATTTTCGTCTTTTGCAAAATGTGTATTTAATTCTTTAAGTAGTTTTTAAATTATTGATATTTAGAAATTCCTTATGAATACTAGTCAGTTGTTAGATATGTGTATTATACATAAATATATGATCCCATATATTTTTATTTGCTTAATGGGTATCTGAATGAACAAAATTCATTACATCAAAAAAATAAAATAACATTTTTCTTCAAAATCTGGGCCAGTGGTTATGGTAGTCAAGCTGTATATTTCCATTTTATATCCACTAAAGAAGAGAAAGTAGCAAATATATTTTATTATTCTAACAGTTTTTTTAACTAAGATTATTTCATTGTTTTGTTAAATAATGTACTTATATATTATCACTGTGTACTTTAAATCACTAGAAGAAACACATTTATTTCATAATAAAAGCAAAATTTCATTTGATGCGAGGAGTAATAAATGAATTATTAATTGCAAAATTACTTTCTCTCAAGTCGTACCCTGAAACTTGATGAGCAGGGTATTATCAATAAATTAAGTAATTTGAACAAGACAATTAGAGTTTTTCAAACTCTTAGTTGATAGTGCAAAGTACGAAAAATCAATTTATTTCAAGAACTTTAGATAATTATAGGTCTCGGGCTAAGTTAGATGCAGAAATAATTTTTCTGTACATTACATAAGTAGCATAAGCCTGTCAGAAAGGCTTGATATCATATTAGTAACCTCTTTAAAATATTTTTGTTTTTATAATAAATGTTAATCTAGAAAAAATGTAAAACCCTTTATATAATACTGAATTCAACCCATGGTGCTTTGGGCTAAAGAGAAAAGTCCTTCAGCCACCTATCTTTTAGGTGAGTGGTAATTCTTAAAAACTAAACCTACCAGAGAGTCTTATTAAAATTGATTCTGAATAATAATCTACGTACTTTCATCCCTAGTGTTTGACATGTCTGGTATATTTGACATCTCTGAACTTTGCATTGACCAGGAGACAGCTTAATTTCTCATCCTCCAAACTGCACCCTTTCTGTCCTCTATTAAGAATTAGTTCAACACCTTCTTTAACAAGCCGACAAACCACATTCTCAAAAAAGGCCCATTAATATCAAATTATATTTACTAATTGTTAATGCAACTAGAAACTCAAAACTCTACAAAGCAACTTAATGAGACATAATATTTTAGGAGTGTCAGACTGAGAACACAAAAATGACATTTTGTGTAGTATGTGTGTTAGTTGATTACATAGATTTAGATAATAAACTTGAGAGTTTAGTGATGACATAAGTTAATGTAAATAACGTATCTGTGTATATATCACATTGAGAATATTTTTCATCATCTACTTGTTATTTAAACTATAGTAGTGATCACTTCTCTCCTTTTTTCTCAACTTTCCATTCTCTTTTATTCATTTATCTTCTCTGCCTGAACAATTTCAACATAAATCCATTCGATGGGGCAGATTAGAGGCAAACATCTGTGTCAGAAGTTGGGGATGAGGCACCTGGCTTGAAACAGCAAATTAGAATCCAAGCAAGGCGAAGGTGGAGTCCACGCAGGGGACTGCTTAGCATAGGGAGTCCGAGCACATATGGGGATGATCCAGAACAGATGTCACCGTCCAAGCAGATTCGGCAGGAAACCCATAGTGAGGTGGTTGTAGTTTAAGCAGGGTGATGGAGGCACTTTATGGGGATAGAGTTGGTGATGAAGGGAGATTCACCGGGAGATTGATCAAAAGAGTAAATCTATTAAGAATAAGGGATCTAAGTATATCTCTTTCAGAGAAAGATGTTACAAATATGAAAAGGGAGAAAACTAGATTAAAGCCTGTAATATTGGACTGTAATTGGAGGTACAGGTCCAAACTCATAGTTTTAAAATATGTAGATACATATAGAAATAAACATAGGTGGAAATTGCTGTGTGTATGCATATTTCTGTCCAATGATAGAATGTAGGAGCAGCAAAACAATCGTAGTGATGAGTATAGCTAGCACCTAAATCTTGGCCTCTAAAGAACATAAAAAGGGACAAAGATTCCTCTGAAAATGACTGATTGAGTGGCTGGGGAGGGTAAGTATAAGATGAACCTAGGGTATCTTTTTTGTATCAGAAAGCAATAAAGTACTCAAAAAAACAGTGGGGACATGTCAAGAAGATACAGAAACAGGCTTGAATGTCCTCCCATTGGCCAAATCTTGGACAATCTGAGCATCAAAGAAAATTTTCAATAATGGTTTTAACCCATTTAATAAAATAGCTACCTATGAATCAACACAGATACAAATAAATTAATGAATAATTGATATCTGAATGAGAACCGGGATATAACAGATGACAGTGATAATGGGAATTAACATGTTAGAGATTTTAGAAGGGGAAAGAAGGTATATGTATTTTGAAGAATGAAAGAGTGACTACAAATTCTAAAATTAATACTAAAAATTTTACAGAAGTTTATCCTAATGCTATATTAATACTATTATTTATGGAATATTTTGTCAGGAACTGTGCTTAAAGTATTTTAACTTACATATAATTTTATCCTGTCAAACAACATAGGAGGTTAGAGTTATCACCATCTTCCTCATCTGTAAAGATGAAGGAAGTGAGGACTAGAAATTGAAGTATTTACATAATATGGCAGAGTTATTCCATTACGGTTTGCTGCCCTGTATTGTTCTCTATCTCAAAAACATCATTTGTAGCTTTTAGCTACTACTTTTTGCTCTGTTTGTAAGGACATACCAGCTGAGAGGTTCCCTATTTGTAAATTGCCTTTTTGTAGACCTTTGTTAGAATATCGAGAAATACAAATAAGTCTGGGTAAAGAAAACCATCTCTGTCTAATGTTGTCATTATTATAGTAAAACCTATGTTTGAGACTTTACTTTTTAGAGTTCCTTGTTTGACTTACTATATAACTGGATTGGGGAACTGAAAAATGATTTATAACATGTTTTATTGTATTTGATTCTCCATGAATAGATCAGCACAAGTGTTACTTTTGCTGATAAGAACGTTTTCTATTTTTCTATTGCCTAGTCTTTGGGAAAAGGGATTGTTGAATATATTGAAGAAAAAAAATACTTTAAAATCTCAAAATATGTTTCCCCATGCAAAGCATGGCAAAAATTAAATCTTTATGTACTGGGGTTAAAAGTAAATGACCACCTAAGGTAGATGTGTGGATGTTAATATTCTAATATTCTGGTATGTCTTGTAACCTCTTCTAACATTTTCTTCCTGTTAAATGGAACTTGATCAGAAATGTAACTTGAACATTACTGTGTATTTGCATGTGAACTGGGTTTATGTTGTGTTTATTTGTGGTTTGCATGGAAGAACTAAGTGCCTGGTAAAGTAGTATTTATACAAAATAGAAAAAAATGTAATTAAAGGTGGAGGAAAATTTCATCTAAATAATAAAGATGGAAAGAGTTTCCTCATGATTATGGTGATAAGGTTTTAGTCACATTGAGACTGAATGTCTTTCATGCTGTTTATTTCTAACAAGCTACAAGTGTGAACTTCTTGGGTAGGTGAAACAGGATTGAGCTGGAGGTGATGACAGTTCTGTGTTTATAAGGTATTCATAACCAAGAAACTGAGATGAATGTATTCTTGGTTAATGCTAAGATATTTCACTATATCATAGGTATGCTTTAATATTCCTTTCATACAGAGAATACTGATTCGATCTTTTAAAGTAAATGTGCCAGTAAACCATTTGAATATGTAGTTACAAATCAAGTTTAATCTGAGAATAAATGGACACTTGTGTTTAGACAAATTAATAAGCACCTAAGAACCTTCCAAATTTCAAAAAGCAAGAAGCTATGATACTCATATCTTCCTCTAGGTAATAAGATTTGATATGTTTTCTTCTAGACATTTTGGCATATGTCATTTGCCATCAGTATGAGATAGGTAAGTAGGTAGATAGATACATAGATTAGATAGATAGGTAGATAAGATTAGATTAGATTAGATAGATAGAGCTATCTAGTCTAATCTAATCTATAATGACTTTTGTTTTTTGCACACCCTAGTTGGTATTGATATAATCTGCCTTTTCTTTTCATGTTAGCCATTTTAGTAAATGAATAGCAATACCATATTGTGGTATTAATTTGTATTTCACTGATGTCAAAGTTAAGCTCTATTTATTGACTTCTTTCATATCATCATGTGTGAAATTTCTCCCTGAGCCTTTTATGTATCTTGCTGTTGCATTGTCTACTTTTAAAAATAGATTTGTGGTAGCTTTTATGTTGTGGGCCTGAATACTTAGTTAGATATATGTATTGGAATTTCAATTAAATTCCAATTAATTAAATTCCAATTAACTTCCAATTAATTTCAATGTATCCAATTTATCAAAACTTCCTGTATGAGTAGCTAACTCCCATATTTTAAAATATTAATAAGCATATAGTATTCCTCATTAAATTAAATATACATAATGACTGAAACAGTCACTAAAAATGTTTCAAATTGCTTTTCCTTCATTTTTATCTGTGCGAAGTATGAAATGGACTAGATTATATCATAGAGCAGAGCCACTGCTAAATTGGCTCTTTTCTCATATAATTAAGCCAGATAATGTGTTGTAGATTGTAAAGCAGGGTGACTGAATGTGAAATCAAGGTTTCAGAGTTCCTGGAATGTTAAGTAATCACATTTAGTCTCTCTCTTTCTCTATTTCTTTCTCTTTCTTCTCTCTCACACACACACATACATACATCACATATGTGTTATATATCTTTTCAAATGTGCACACATATATTTAGGAGAGGCTTTATATATAAATTATATCTGTAAAATTATAGTAATATATTATAATACAATAATATTATATTATATATGAATATATATAATGTCTCACCTGAACTCAAACTTCGTGTATCCAATTGCCTGCTAGACAGGTTCTCCATCCAGCCGGATACCCAGAAGGCAACTTAATCTCTCCATGTCTAAAACAGAGATGTTGATTTTTTTTTTTTTCCTACTCCTCCCCTAGTCTGTCAAATCCTTCACTGTTTTCCATTAGCAGTTGACACTTACACCCTTTCCGTTGCTTAAGGCCAAATCCTGTCACTTATTCTGATTCTTCCTTTTGACTCTGTTTCTAAAATTAAGTTGTAAATTTCCTCAGTTTTCACCTTTTACACAACCATTGTTCTAGACTAACCAGTATTTATCCCCACCAAGATTACAATAAGAGCTTTTTAACTGGTTTCTCTGAAATGCTCCTACTGCTCAATGTTTGCCGAGCAGCCAGAGGGATCTTTCACAAAGGTAAATCACATCACTTATTTGCTTAAACTCTCCCATAGTATCCCATTCCACTAAGAATATGATCCAAATGCCTTTCCCAAACTGATCTGATGCACTGCTGGACTTGGACCTCATCTCACTTAATCTGGACTGAGTGGGATTGGCTTACCTGCTCTCCGGAATGCTTGGCATCATATAATTTGCCACCAAGGGAGCTTGACTGACTCTCTTTATCCCAGCAGCTCCTCGATTTCTATCTCCTCTATCAGGAAACCTGAACTGCTTAATCTTTTTTATCTTATTCCCAGATTTTGAGACCCTTACCTTTCCCGTCTTGTCTTCTAGGGATCAGAAACAAGGTTATTTACATTTTCTCTCTATTCCACTTTCCATTATTGTTATGGCATGTATTCTTTGTTTGGTTCCCTTTTTAGTCTTCTTTGCTGATTCTCAAGAACTTATTATGGAATTCAAAATAGAAAATTGTTGTCACTTCTGTAAAGTTTTTTTCTTGTCTATAACCTGTTTATCCTACAACAGATGGAGGCCTATCTTGATCTTGAGTCTTTCCTTGGTTATTAGCCAGATTTCACTGTTAGTTAACAGTCTAAAGCAATGAAACCTGGTGGATAATGCAAGTCTAAGCACAGGATGATCTGTTGCTTACCACTCCAGGGTTTATGTGGATCAGTGAGACTCTTGCCAATGGGTTCCTAAAAGAATAACTGCTCTGCATCTCCCATTGGCTAAATTGGCATCCTCCTTTAAATGTGAGGATTGATCCTAATCAGTGAATAAATTGCCCAGCCTAGTATGACTAACAATTGTTGGAATTGAAAGCCTGGTCAATCAAGAGCCACCATATGTAAATTCATGTTAAGTTATATTTTTAAAATATATTAGGTTGTATCATGTTTCTTAATTTCAATGTAGAAGGAGTATGGATTTCTTTTCAAGTGTAAACATACCAAAGTTTATTTTATATTTGAGCCAGTCAGTTATTTAGCAATATACATCAAAGAAGAAGTGAAGGCTTCCTATGTTTATTATTTCAATATGATGTCTGTTCTAATAAAGTAGAAGAATGCATATGATAGATCATATAGTAGAAATTCTCTAGTTCCACAGTTTGGCCTTAAATATATACATATATTTATAAATTAATCCAAAACACATTGCCATTGTTCCAATTCTTGAGTATGGATTTTGAGTGCTTTAAAAATAATTTACCAGTCTGATAAGGGGTTAATATCCAAAATACATAGAGAATTCATACAACTCAATATCAAAAATCAAACAACCAGATATTAAAAAATGGGCAGAGGACCTCAATGGTCATTTTTCCATAAAAGATATACGGATAGCCATCAGGCACATGAAAAGATGCTCAACATCTCTAATCATCAGGGAAACACAAATCAAAACCACAGTGAGATATCACCTCACACCTGTCAGACTGGCTGTTGTGAAAAAGGAAATAACAAGTTTTAGGGGTGATGTGGAGAAAAGGGAACCCTAGTACACTGTCAGAGGAAATGTAAATTGGTACAGCCACTAAGAAAAACAGTATGGAGGTTCCTCAAAAAGTTAAAAATAGAATTAACATATGCTCCAGCAATTCCACTCCTGGGTATTTAGCCAAAGAAAATGAAAACACTAACTTGCACCCCAATCTACATAGCAGCATTATGAACAATAGTCATGTTATGGAAACAACTACACATCAATAGGTGAATGGATAAAGGAGTTGTGGTATGTATATGTATGTATATATATGTGTTTTTACACACACACACACACACACACACACACACACACACACACACACACAAAACGGAATACTACTCAGCCATAAAAAAGAATGAAATTTTGCCATTTTCAACAAGATGTGTGGACCTGGAGGGTATTATGCTTAGTGAAATAAATCAGACAGAGAAAGACAAATACAGTATGCTTTCACTTATATGTGGAATCTAAAAAATAAGACAAATGACTATAACAAAACAGAGATGGACTCACAGATACAGGTAACAAACTGATGGTTACCGGGGGGGGGGGGGGTTGGGAAAGGGCCACGGTAGGTGAAGGCGATTAAGAAGTACAAATTACTAGGTATAAAATAAGTAAGTTATAAGGATACAGGGATTATAGGCAATATGTTATAATAACTTTATATGGAGTATAATCTATAAAAGTATTGAACTGCTGTATCATACCCCTGAAATTAATATATTATAAATCAGCTACACTTCAATAAAGAAAAACTTTTGAAGAAGTGTTTCCAGCCATTGATAATAGAAAATACGTTTATTTTTGTTTTTTATAAATATACAAATTTATATTATACTTTTATAATCACATATATTATTATCAATACAGTCATATTCATATTATTTTTTTAAATTGAAGTATAGTTGATTTACAATGTTGTATTAGTTTCAGATATACAGCAAAGTGATTCAGTTTTTTGTTTTTTTTTAATTTTTAAATTTTATTTTATTTACTTTTTTATACAGTAGGTTCTTATTAGTCATCAGTTTTATACACATCAGTGTATACATGTCAATCCCAATAGCCCAATTCATCACACCACCATCCCACACCCCCGTGGCTTTCCCCCCTTGGTGTCCGTACGTTTGTTCTCTACATCTGTGTTTCAACTTCTCCCCTGCAAACTGGTTCATCTGTACCATTTTTCTAGGTTCCACATATATGCGTTAATATATGATATTTGTTTTTCTCTTTCTGACTTACTTCACTCTGTATGGCAGTCTCTAGATACATCCACGTCTCAACAAATGACCCAATTTTGTTCCTTTTTATGGCTGAGTAATATTCCATTGTATATATGTACCACATCTTCTTTATCCATTCATCTGTCAATGGGCATTTAGATTGCTTCCATGACCTGGCTATTGTAAATAGTGCTGCTATGAACATTGGGGTGCATGTATTATTTTTGGTTTTAATTAGAATTTGGTCTTGAGTTTTTTAAGCACAGCAGAATACCTCTCTTCTTTCTTAGGATGAACCATTTTTCCTTGAAGAGATGTTTCAAGTAGATTAATTGCAGCAATCTAGTTTAAATCAGTGCACCTTCATAACTCTGATGTTTAATGTGATTTTTAATTTTGTTTATGATGCTGACCACAAACATCCAACTAAAACAATACTGTGTGAAATTCAGACCTAATGCAGCAAAACACCAATAAAGCTAAGTAAAAGTCAATTTTTAAAGGATATAATAGTTATAAGGAAAAAGAGAAAATCAGATTTGCAGTCAATTGAATTGGGCAGATATTTTCTCTACATCGTAATCTAATTATCACTTATTGTTTCATTATTAAGTTTTATACCTATGAAATGAACAGAAAAACATCCTTAAAAATCTCCCAGTGTTGTTAGGATCTTAGGGTTACTGTACGTGGTAGCATTTTATGGTGCTTAAGAAGCAAGACCTTGGAATCGGAAAGGCAGAAAATCCCAAATCTGGTTCTTACAATAGGTGTGACTTTCTTAAGTCATCAAAGCCTCATTTTCCTGTTGCAAAAATGGGAATAAGTGTAACTATGACATTAGAGATTACGGTTTTATAAAACATCATTATATGTGACAGGCATTCAATAAATCATAGCTATTAAAAATTACTTTATAAACTTGTAAACAACTATAAAGTATAAGATTGATAATCGCTATCATTATTTTATTCAGGAACTAAGATGGAAGTTACACTAAGAGTGTTGTTAATAAATGTGCAAAAAGTGACAGCTTTTGGTTCAGCCTAATTTTTCTTCTTTTCATCTCATTCTTCTCCATTGGAAAAGATGTGCATTTGTTTTATAACACATATCACATTTTCTTCATAACAGACATTAAAATTGCTAATGATACTTATGACACAGAGAAGTCCCTATTCCATAAAGAATGCTGTGTAACTCAAATAAATCTTATCATAAGCAGAGGTGACAAACTTAAAGGCAGTAATGTACAAGTATTTTAAACGTATAATTATGGTTCATGAGCAGAGTTCTTGTCTTAATTTAGTTGCCTGATTCTGCTTCTTATCAAAACAGGATTACGGTTATTGTCAATGATAACTTTGCCTCAATAAATCTTAAATTGGGTTGTATTAGAAATTTAAATCTGATTATTGCAAGAATAATTTTGAGATAAAAGATACCAGGATATTTTAAATGTCATATTTCAATACAAAATGAAGTATATCTTTAAAATATAGTTTTTACTTTTCAAAGACACAGACTTACTAGAGAATGGACTTGAGGCTATGGGGAGGGGGAAGGGTAAACGGTGACAAAGGGAGAGAGAGGCATGGACATATATACACTACCAAACGTAAGGTAGATAGCTAGTGGGAAGCAGCCGCATAGCACAGGGAGATCAGCTCGGTGCTTTGTGACCGCCTGGAGGGGTGGGATAGGGAGGGTGGGAGGGAGGGAGACGCAAGTGGGAAGAGATATGGGAACATATGTATATATATAAAACTGATTCATTTTGTTGTGAAGCTGAAACTAACATACCATTGTAAAGCAATTATACTCCAATAAAGATGTTAAAATGAAAAAAAAAAGAAAATTATGTGCCTTTTAAATAGCTCATTGTATATTTTATAATTATAATAATTACATTTCACTTCTTAAAAAATTGATTCTAACCTCTGGTAAATTTTGGAAGACAATATTGTTAAAGACCTTGGCAGCTAACACCAGATTCTGTATTAAATCTAAGCCTGGATCTTTTGTCTGTTTTAATGTCTTGGTTTTGATTACAGTATTTTGGTGTTTCAAGGTTTTATCTTTTAAAAACGTAAAGACACAAAGTGATATCATTCTTCCCCATAGAGTGTGTCTTTCTCTGGTAGACAGTACAGCTGACAGCCAGAATGAAGTGCCTTTGAGCGAGCCTCACTGACATCTAGAGAAGCCAAGGTTACCTTTCTCCCATGTGCTTGTACATGTAAAAGAATTGTGAACAAGACAAATGTTGTCTTTATTTTAAGCCATTATACTTAGGGGTAGTTTGTGTTACCTAAAAATTGATAATAGAAACAATCAGCAACAAATAAATAGAATATATAAATTTTTTGAAAAGCTTTTTTCATATAACATACACATGTTAAAGTCTAGGAATAAAGTAAAGTATTGAGATAACTTCAAATTATTAAAGTTGACTCCAAATTAGTCTATAGATCTATGGCAATTTCTATCAATGTACCCAGTTGTTTTGTAGAAATTATCAAACTGATTCTAGCATTTAAAGATAAATCTATTGCATAAAGGCCATCTTTAAGGCAATGAACAAAGCCTGAAAATTTATACTACTAGTTTATCAATATTTGTACATAAAGCTATGGGGATTAAGACTGTTTGGTATTTGTTACTGGTGCGATGATGGAAAAAAATAGATGAATAGGGCTTCCCTGGTGGCGCAGTGGTTGAGAGTCCGCCTGCCGATGCAGGGGACACGGGTTCGTGCCCCCGGGCTGGGAAGATCCCACATGCCACGGAGCGGCTGGGCCCGTGAGCCATGGCCGCTGAGCCTGCGCGTCCGGAGCCTGTGCTCCGCAGCGGGAGAGGCCACAACAGTGAGAGGCCCGCATACCGCAGAAAAAAAAAAAAAAGAATAGAACATAAAAGAGCATCTGGAAATAACACATTCATTGTCACCTATTTATATCTAAGTTGACATCATAGTGCATTGGAATAAGGATGGTCTTTTTAACTGAAGAATAGCTGATTTACAATATAATATTGGTTTCAGATGTACAACATAATGATTTAATATTTTTATAGATGATACATCAGTTAAAGTTATTACAAAATAATGGCTAGATTTCTCTGTGTTGTACAATATATTCTTGTAGCTTATTTATTTTAGGCATAGTAGTTGATATCTCTTAATCCCTTACCCCTATCTTGCCCCTCCCCACCTCTCTCTCCCCACTGGTAACCACTAGTTTGTTCTCTGTATCTGTGAGTCTGTACTGTTTTGTTGTATTCATTCATTTGTTTTATTTTTTAGATTTCACATGTAAGTGATAATACAGAGTATTTGTCTTTCTTTGTCTGACTTGTTTGGCTTAGTGTAATACATTCCAGGTCCATCCATGTTGTTGCAAATGGCAAAATTTCATTCTTTTTCATGGCTGAGTAATATTTTGTTGTAGATTTACATACCACATCTTCTTTATCCATTTATCTGTTGATGGGCACTTAGATTTCTTTCATGTCATAGCTATTGTAAATAATGCTTCTGTGAACATTGCGGTGCATGTATCCTTTCAAATTAGTGGGTTTTTTTCTTTGGATATATACCAAAGAGTGGAATTGCTGGGTCATATGGTAGTTCTAGTTTTAATTTTTGAAGAACCTCCATACTGTTCTCCATAGTGGCTGCAACAATTTAAATTTCCACCAACAGTGTAATAGGGTTTCTTTTTCACCACATCCTACTCAATACTTGTTATTTGCGTTCTGTTTGATGATAGTCATTCTGATAGGTGTGAGGTGATATATCATTGTGGGTTTGATTTACATTTCTTGGATAATTAGATTAACAATGTTGAGCATCTTCTCCTGTCCCTGTTGGGCATTTATATATTCTTTGGAAAACAATGTCTTTTCAGATCTGCCCATTTTTTAATCAGATTGTTTGCTTTTGATATTGAGTTGTATGAGCTCTTTACATAATTTGGATATTAACCCCTTATCAGATAGATCATTTAAAAATATTTTCTCCCATTCAGTAGGTTGTCTTTTCATTTTGTTGATGGTTTCCTTTGCTGTGCAAAACCTTTTAATTTAGTCCCATTTGTTTATTTTTGCTCTTAGGAAACAGATCCAAAAAAATATGGCCTAAATAAATGTCAAAGTGTGTTCTGTTTTCTTCTAGGCATTTTATAGTTTCATGTTTTACATTTAGATGTTTAATCCATCTTGAGTTTATTTTTGTGTATGGTGTTAGAGAATGTTCTAATTTGATTCTTTAACATGTAGCTGTCCTGTTTTCCCTGCACCACTTATTTATGAGACTGTCTTTTCACTATTGTATATTCTTGCATTCTTTGTTGTAGATTATTGACTATAAGTGCATGAGTTTATCTGGGCTCTCTATTCTGTTCCATTGATCTATGTGTCTGTTTTTGTGCAAATACCATGCTGTTTTGATTACTGTAGCTTTGTAGTATAGTCTCTATACCTGTTTATCTCTATTTATTAACCAAAACCACAGAAAGACTAAAAAGACTCATATCTAAATCCTTTATATCCATTATAAATATGCATGTATTGGTATACATTGATACACACATATCAAAAGACTCAAATCCATAATATATTTTAAAACTCTTCATACAAATAACTTAAGCAGACAAACTAATAAAATGATGGATAAGGAATTTCAACAGGCATTTCATACAACAGGAAAAAAACCATGATAAATAAGGCTTTGAAATGGAACTGAATTTTATTAGTTATTAGGGAAATGTAAATTAAAACCACAATGCAAATTATTATACACCCAAAAGAATGACTAAATTTTTAAAAGACAGACAATATCAAATATTGATAAGATGTAGGAAAAATTGAATTATAACTGTCACAGCAAAGTAAGTTATACTAATAACTTGAATAAAACATTTGGCATTACCTACAAAGCTAAACCCATATTTACCCCATAAGTCAGCAATTCAATTCCTAGTTAAACACCCAATGAAATCAGGTATATATGTTCTCCAAAATGAAAATAACTGAAGTATCCATCTGTGTTATAGTGTGTAATTGTGGTATATTCATACCATAGAAAACTACATACATCTCACAGATAAAATATTGGTGGAAAGTGGCCAAAAACAAATAAGTACCTACTATAGGATTCCACAAAACTCGGTTCCACATTTTCTATATGTATGTTATAATTCAATAAAAATTCTAAAGGTACAAAGAATATTTCTGATTCTGAGATTGCATATTCACCATGTTATTTCAGAGGGTACAGACCTTAATGATTATATATAAAGATATTTTTTATTAACTCATATTTGACACAAACTGAATCATAGTTTAAGTAAATTTGAGGCAAGCAGTACTGGTGAAAATGGTAAATGAAATAATAAAGCATTTCTCTCAGTTCAGTTTATCTTCTGTCTATATCCATTTCTGAATGACTATAATTGATTGTTTATGTCACATACAGTGTTTCATGTTTTTCAAGCACTACTCAATCACAGTAGGTGGGTATTATATCCATTTTATCGTTGAGCACTTTTATGGACATTAATGAGCTCAATTTTACACCAGTAGAAAGTTAAAGAATTTTGAATCAAGCCCAGTTTGATTGTGTAGGAAGGCAAAATTATCAAACCTGGTTCTCAGTATCACCTTTCCTGATGGACCTTTTATTACTTATTTGACTGCCTGAAGTAACAGCTTGATCTCTACAACCCAAAGATATGTTTGGAAAAGACTCCATAGGATCTCTTTCATTCATGGGGCAGGAGTATAAGTCGATCAGTTTCATAAGTAGATCAGATGGTTGTTAAGTGGTAAATAGAAAGTGGTAAATCAAGATGGACCCATGATTTTGATACCTAGCCTGAACTAAATTTCCATTTTATGTAAATTAGTTTCAACTTCTAAGTCTAATGATATGTACATTCTTTATGACAGTTTAATTAGCTGTTTTAGATCTCAGCCTAAATCATGTTTTCAATCTTAACTGCAGACACATAATGAAATAAACAACGTTTTTATGTAACTAATGGGAAAAATCTTAGCTTAGATAATTGTGTCTTCAGGGAAAATATGTTCACTAAGAAATCAGAGAGGATATGAGTCTTGAAGTTCATAAAAAGAACTGCAGTATTAGTAGACTTGGTAAAATGATGTTCCATAGGAAGTTAGGAAAATTTAGAATTTGCTTCAACTAACTGTGTTCCTGCCCACAAAACCAACATGTAATGCTGAAATGCCAGTTGACATTTTCAGTCCGCAACTGGTCAACCTTAGGACCAAGATTTTTCTTGGGAAGAATGGGAAGTTGTTCATCAGGTGTATCTGAAGGATGGTAGGAATAAATCATCTGATTTTCGTAGGACAAGAGAAAGCATAACTATTTCAACGTCTGTAAGCTTCTAAGTGGCAGAACCAGAATTAAAACTGAGATTGATCAAACACTACCTTTGTTACAATTACTACACCAATGGCTTTCAAACTATTTTTAACAGTTGATTTTTTATTGAATTAGACAGGGCCAAGTTAAATTATAATAAAAATTGAGCTACACTGGTTAAAGTTGGGATGAGGAGTAGTCCATTTATTTTTTCACAACAACCTCACCTAGCCCTGTCCCCAACAGTGATCTCCAAAGCACTTGTACTGAATGAACCCTAGCCTTCTCTGGAAGTGTTTTAAATATCACTGCATTTAAGGTGCTAGGTGCCACATTAATATATCAATTTTCCCTATGGACATATTATTAATAATGGACATTCCCATGATTACATTAGAATGAATTAACTTATTAGATGGCTAACTGAAAACAGAAGAAAAGTAAATATTTATTATTCTTTAGTAACAATCAGACTATTCTGAAATATATGTGAAAGTTTTGGCTCAGTTGTAAGGATTAAATGACACAGTAACTGTCCTTAAGAAACTACATAGACCTAAGAGCCCATTGTAAGGGTAAACAAAGTAAAGGTACATGCTGAAACACTATTAGCAATAAGGAGTTATAAAGCAGTTGTTCTGAACTTTCACTTATGTTTTTCTTTTAGGTCAAAATATTACAGTATATGGTCAAGGGTGATAAGTGCTATAAATAAGAAAGTGCAAAATATTAAAAACTTAGAAGTAGGTGATAGTACTTTTCCAGGTAAGCTCATTAGGAAGACATTCATGGATGTAGTGATGTATAATTTAGGCTAAGTAGAACAGAGAAGGAATTGGAGGAAGTGGGGAAACAGAGTAGACCAAGGCATCACTGATTATTCTTATTTTTACTTCTCATAATTCTCAAAATTTATTGTAATATAGTGCTATTCACTTAAGATAATCGTATTTCTTAATATTTGTATTACTTCTGACACCACAAAGAGAAGCTAACATTCTTATCATTTCCTCTGATGTTTTCTTCCCTCAATAATTCCTTGAAGTTGATCAATTCAAATATTCTTGGCACTCTTTTTTTCTTAAAGCAAAAAATTTTTATGGGGGTACAGTGGTGAAACCAATCATATGATAAAACCTCTCAAAATCTACCCTACTCCTTGCCCTTGAGATTAGGAAACCGCTCTAGTCAGAAGTGCCCAGGATTGTGGACCCCCAGGAAACAGCATGGAACAGAAATTGCTGATAAATTGGAATGAACCTCTTCAGTCACTTGTCACTGGAGAGTCACCACTGCAGCTAACAAACCCTTCTAACTAGGCAATCTGGCATTATGTCTTCAATGTTTAGCCCCTGAAAGTCATAGATGGGATATTCTCTTGTAACTTAGACACTGCCCAGTCATCTGTAAAGAGAGAGGATCAGTCCTTCATGAGTCATTTTGCCTATGATCCATTATTGGAAAAATTCCTGGCCCTTCTCATGTATCTCCAGTCTGACCCTTGTGATTTCCTTGTCGTTTTCTCACACATATCTGCTCAACCCAGGAGATTCTAAGGCATGAGTGATTACACAATAGTTTCACCAACATTGTACCATACATGACATTTCTATGATTAATTCCAAGACACTAGCACAGAAATGAATAATACAAGTAGCCATGTCCACCTGGGGCATGAGGGCTTCTGAAAATCATTTATCCCAATATACTCTACTACTCTGTGATCTTCTTTGTTTTATTCTTCTCTCTATTGGCTACATTACCTAGCTTAGTTTCTGGCAAGCAGTGAATAAATATTTTTTTTAGCAAATGAAGTTTTTTTGAATAAATACTGAAAGAAACAGCTCATTTACTATTTCATGTGTTACCAGTGTATTAACCAGTGTATGTTAAAGTTGTGTTATGGATTAATGAATATATTTAGTCTTATTTAAAAGTATGACTATAGCTCAGAGTATAAATTATTTGAGAAACATACTTTATTCAAGTTTTCAAATTGCCCAGATTACAATGCAATATATGCCACAATTTTGGCTACATTTCCTGGTGAAAACATTATAAACATTTAACTATATTTTAAAAAATCATTTAGAATAGTCATATAGCACTCTTAAAAAGAGAGGATGAAATGTTAAGCAAAAATTGTGCCTCTGTTGAGATCACTTTAGGGAGATATTTCAGTTTATATATCGATTGTTATCAATAAATATTTACTAGATGGATGGACGGTTGATTGAAAACACATACATAAAATCTTTTTTTTTTTTTTGCGGTACGCGGGCCTCTCACTGTTGTGGCCTCTCCCGTTGCGGAGCATAGGCTCCAGGCACGCAGGCTCAGCGGCCATGGCTCATGGGCCCAGCCGCTCTGCGGCATGTGGGATCTTCCCGGACCGGGGCACAAACCCTTGTCCCCTGCATCGGCAGGCGGACTCTCAACCACTGCGCCACCAGGGAAGCTCCGTAAAATCCTTGATAGGGAGAGTGTAGTAGGCTGAAAACTGTTCAGCAATTTCTGTTAAAAGGATGCATGTAATCCAGAAACAAGGGGAATAAAACAGATTTGGGGGTGAGTGAATTCAAGGTTATTCGATTTTTAGCATCTCATGTAACATGTGGTAGACTTGAAAGACAAGGACAGAACAAGACATAGCTCTTCTCCTCCTCTTCCTCCTCATCCTTCTCCTTCATCTCCACTCTTTACTTTCTCCTTTTTATTTATCTCTTAAGCCCATCTGCAACTATCACCAATTGTTCAAAATAAGCAAGAACTCACATAAACAAATTGGAAAACTGTTTGAGAATAATGAACAAAACTATTTTGAGCAAGGGGTTGGGAGTTATCAAAAAGTAAAATTAGTTGCAAAAGCTATGAATAAGCAAATTTGAAGGATAATTTACTGGGGGTTTTTTTTGTGTTTTTTTTGACATCTTTATTAGAGTATAATTGCTTTACAATGGTGTGTTAGTTTCTGCTTTATAACAAAGTCAATCAGTTATACATATACATATGTTCCCATATCTCTTCCCTCTTGTGTCTCCCTCCCTCCCTATCCCACCCCTCCTGAAGGATAATTTAAAGGATAGGTATTCTACAAATATAGCTGTAATGCACATATCTTTATTCACATTTTATTTCTTTTCCTTCTTTCCTTTCTTCCTTCCTGAAGAAATTATCATGTTAGAAAAAAGTAAGCATGGACCTCCAGGGGTCTAGAGGACACATCTAGAAACCATTACTCCAACTCTTAATTTTCTTTGAGGTTTAATAATTTCCTTATAAGTTCATGTGAAATTTACCTTTTACTCCATAATACATTGATTTGTTTTAACGTAAAATAACATAATACATTGATTTGTTTTAACGTAACATTAAAAATTTTGAGTTTTCTTAGCATTTGAATAACAAGGATCATTTTTAATTTGTTTTGTTTTCCTGCAGCTTTCATAGATCCCCTATATACTGTCATATGAGGAGTATTTAGTAGGCTAACTTGAGAGGAATAATGACGGTATAGGATATTCATAAAGCACTTTAGAGAGTAGAAATTGAATGATACACTGAATATTATGTAGTACTGAAACTAAAAATATGAAAAGCAGCTCTTATATGAAAGCACTTGGTACAGTCCCTGGGTATGAAGAATGATGGGATAGACGCAATAATTATTTGAGCAAAATAAATGTGAAACAATAAAGGCCATCCTTCCTTTGGTAAATTTATCATCATAAAGTAATTCCATAAAATGCAGACCATAACATTAATACTCAACTGAGGAATTTTTGTTTTTGATGAAATGATACTGTTAAGGCATAAATTATTGGTAAAGAGTCTGTAATAATGTATTTAACAACATTTTGTGCTTCAAGGGATCCCTCAAGCATGTAATAATCAGATAAGTCCACGTGATTTGAAATAATTTGCATTGGATTTTGTTGAAATGACTTCCTTCAGGATAAGTAAAATGAGCTATAGGGACACATCCCCCCATGAAATACTTTTCAAAGGAAATTTGCCTATTAGTTATTTGAGTAATTATATAGGAAAAGACAACATTAGCCACATACCTTTCATCATACAAGTAAACACATACACGCACACACACTCTTTGTCTTTTCCTATATGTGTGTCTGTCTATATACATAGACGTAGATATAAATGCTTTCTCGGGGCCATTACTCAGTTTTGGCAAAACTTTTCTAATCTTTTCTAATCTAGGGACATTAGTTTTCAAATGTTAATAATGTTTACCTTGTGTCAAATCTAGTTCTACTTTATATTTTGAAACTCCCAAACATTAACCTTCTCCTGATGCAAATATCTTTTTCTTTTACTTTCCAAGTAGTGAATATTCACTGGTTTCCTGTCTGCCTCTCAAGCCAAATGGTTTCTATATCCTTTACCATCTCAACTTCTGTTATAGTCTACCCTAAAAATGTAAACTTACTTCAGATATTTTTATTGGCCTTCTATTGTTTTTGCTCTCATTTCTCTGTCTTTGGTCAAACACATTCACTCCCATTGCTTCAACTCTCATAAAAAGCATGACAAACTAATAAATATTATCTCCACGACTTTTTTTAAACTCCCTACCACAGTTTCCTGATATTATACATGTCATGTATATAACCCTTTATTATACATATATAATATAATAATAATATATAATCTTGTGATTTATGAATAAAATCAGGTACTTATCCTGCTGTTCATATATGGAGAGTATTTGAGGGTAACCAAATGGATGCTGATGAAAAATCAACCTTCTAGAGAAATCACAGCTAATAAATGCTAATTAGTCATCAATAGCTGCTAACCATTGTGGGATGTTGATGTGGAATATTATAGAAGGATCAGGCTAATGCACTTGAATTTCTCATCAATGCTAAGATTATTAAACAATAGGCAAACAAATATCATGTATTTCCTGATATGATATAATATGAATTAGACAGTACTACCCATGGCATATTCTTTCCAAACATTGAACATGGATCACACTTTGAACTCTATCAGTTTAGAAGAAAGACTGGGAGAGAAAAACATGCTAAATGACACTGTAAAGATACAGTCAGCTGAGCCCAGAATACGGAAAATTCTTTCTGACAAGTGACATGTTTTCTTAAAGTAATGCCACAGGGGAAAAATGAAACAGACTAAAGAGATGTAAGCCAAATATAATACATAGATTTCATTTGGATCTAAATTCTAAAAAATAAATAAAATTAGCTAAAAATAATATTTATAAAATTATCAGTAAAAATTTAATGGAGGGCTTCCCTGGTGGCACAGTGGTTGAGAGTCCGCCTGCCGATGCAGGGGACACAGGTTCATGCCCCGGTCCGGGAAGATCCCACATGCCGCGGAGCGGCTGGGCCCGTGAGCCATGGCCGCTGAGCCTGCGCATCCGGAGCCTGTGCTCCACAACGGGAGACGCCACAACACTGAGAGGCCCGTGTACTGCAAAAAAAAAAAATTTAGTGGAGATTATTTTTAGCTAATAATAAGGAATTACATTTAATTTTGTTTGTTAATCATTTTGATACTGTATTTTTTAAAATTCCGTATATGTTAGTATATACTGTTAATAATTTCATTTAATTTTGTGTATAATGTGCTTTAAAATACTTCACAAATAAAAGGGGTGCAATGAAGTAAGAAAGGCATAATGCTGTTTTATTGAAACTGGATAATGAGGTCATGATGATTCATTATACTATTCTCCTTGTTTCTGTTTATTTGAAAATTTCTATAAAAACATGAAGAGTTGAACAAATTCTAATTTATTTTTCTTCTCTATGTATTCTAAAAATGTTTTGTTTGCTCATTTGCATAACACTCCTGTCCTGTTCTGTGTATGTCTAGGTAGATTTAAAAATAACTGCTCAAAAACAGATATGCCAGCATATGTGAACTTTTGATAAGCTAAATCTTCTCTGAGAAAATTTTCTAACCTTTTAAATGGGGTTTATTATCCCTAGGTAGTTGTGAGAATAAACTATACTCAAAAATATATAGAGTCTAACACAGAAGGTGATAATAAATGCTACTTCTGGTCTTCTTCACCCCTTCTCCTACTTCTGGGTCAGGAAGACTTATATCCATTTTACATACAGGGAACTTGTTAACTGAAAGATTATATGAAACTGTTGAACTCATAAAGTTTTACTGTGTCACCATGCTAACAGATCATAGAGTTCATCATTGTTCATTTCCAAATCCTTCATGAACACCTTTCCAAATCTCTTAAATTCTATCTACTTAATTTTCTTTCCGCAAGTCTGAAAGCACCAAGAAGTCTCATTTTCTATGTGGAAAAGAAAGCACAAAAAAGAGGTACATTCTAAATTTTCTTTCTCTCTGAAATATTCCATTTTAGCTAACTAATTTTGCCACTACATAAATACTTTTTCATTTGATTAATCATTATGTCCACTTTCACTATTTATGTTTTCAGTCTCTACTTCTGGCTGTATTAGTTGCTTTAATCATTTCATTCAGTCTAATATACTTTGAAGAACATGTAGAAACAATACAGATATGTTTTTAAATTTCACACCACACAATCATTATAGCTCTGTATTTTTCTTTCTCTCATGTTTTATCTTTAGTTTACCTGTGGTCTTGGAGCCTTTGAATGCAAGCTTTATCAGATACAATAGAGAAAAATCTGAAGTTACTGCCAACCTTGTCATTCTCTCATTGCTGTGCCTGTGCTTTCCCTGTCCTTATGGTGATAGACTTGCCTCTGTGGATAAAGCTGAACATATAAACTGGGATGGGTCAATTGTTACCCTCAAAATAACTCTGATTCAGGCTGAGCTCATTTGTTATCTGGACCAATCTGAATAATTTCTTGGCATGTTTTTCTTACTAGAGATGGCAAGGAAGTCTTTCCTTTTGCTTTGATAGAAAATATATAATCCAGAACTGCTCTTAGCACTGTAGAGCACTGTGCTTCTTGAAGATTATGTATTGAACAAAATGAAGACCACATCCAGAAAGATGGAGTGATGAGTAGTTGGGGGTGGGGGCAGGAGAGAGAGAGAGGGGAGGGAGGGACGGAGGGAGGGAGGGGAGGAAGAAGGGAGAGGTAGTGTACAAGGCTTCATGTCCTTAGTTTTGTTTATCCTTGATAGAAGCTCAAATCTTTTGTTTGGACTGAAGAAAAGATTTTTGATATTTACTCGTCTATTTAAATTGGAGTTTTGTCACTTACAAATAGATACCGAACTATTGCACAAGAATCTCAGTGTATTTGTATATTGGATATTAGGGGAAAAAAACATTTGGGAAAGAAATAATATCCACACAGAATTATGGTACATTTATTTATTATTTGTTCATCCAGCATATATTAAGCATATTTTTGTGCCAGGGACTAAGCCTTTCTGGAAATATAATCAATCCAGGTGTACAAAGATCTCTGCCTGCATAATGCTCCCAGTATATGATAGGAGACTGGCAATTTTACAGATCATCACAATAGAAGGTGGTGTATTCTTTAGGAATTATATTCAGAGTGCTAAAGGAACACATAAAATAATCAATACAAGACTGTAAGTTCCAAGTTGCCTGTTGAAAAATTATTTAATCTTCAAATATTTAAGTAATTAACATGATATTTGGTAAGGTATACCAAATTCAGTAGTATACGCTAAATATACACTGTAGAACATGAAGAAGTGACAAAGTTCCATGTTGGAATCAATACAGTGCTGGATGAGAACAACATGATTAAGCCAAAACACTAAGGTGATTCAGCCATGCTTACAGATTAACATTACTTTTAGAGCTTTAAATAAATATACCTGGGACCCATTCTAATTGATTGTGTAAACTAATCTGGGGTGTGACCTGGGCATGGCTATTAGTTAAACTGCTGCAAAATAATTCTGTTCAGCAGCCAGGCTGGAACATCACTGACCTAAATTCCTAGGAGGCCCAGATAGTTTAAGTTATTTCTTGGGAATTTAGCAGAAATATGTGAAAGGGATTTGTCTTCTCTATGTCTGTAGTATTGGGAATTTCAAGGCAAGTGCATGGAAATTTCCAAGTACAGGAAGTCAAACATCTGACATTTATGTTTTGTCCATACTGATCACCATAATGAATGGTGAAAAAGGAGTGGAGAGTTGAATTTCCAAAATATTTCAATAATAACAGTAAAAACTGTATGTAACTAATGAAAATGTGTAGAGCAAAATTGGTATTGACTTGGTAACTATATATATTATTTTATGTTGCAAGTGTATCATTTTTCCATTTTATTAAATAAGTTTTCTGCTCATCTGAAAGGCTTATTAAAACATAAATAATCACCGTTTACATCTTAGAGTTTCAGTATTCAGTTGGTGATGTACATTGGTATGTGATTTACATAAACACTAATAATTCTTTTACACTGACTTCGCTCTAGACTTGAAAAACAATACTGAACATTTTTTTTAATAGAAATGAGCCTGTGAATGTTTCATTGAACTGAAATTCCATGTGTCTAGTAATGTTACATACCAGGGAAAAGTGAATCACATTTTCTAAACTTTATCTTGCTGAAACAAGCCTAGAGGATGAGCGATAATACCTGTGCAATATAATGAAAGGAAAGGAAAATAGTGAAATGTTCTTCAAAAATACTGTAGAATGTAGTGTCACATATTTCTTGAAACTTGGATTCAAACTTAAGGTGAAAATTACTTGGATAGAAAAATGATAATGTACGTCCTTCAAATATCCTATAATATAAACTATAGATGGAATTGTGTACAGTAAATTTTATGGAAAAAAATAATTTAAAAACAAGTGACCTAGAGAATGGGTATGAATAAAAAAATCGCTAGGTATAGATATCTGTCTTTCAAACCATTTTGATTTTATGGTCACTATTAAATAATAATTACTATATGAAAGTATATTGAATATGAGGCATAAATCTAAGTACTTTAAATGTATTACTTTATTTCATCCTTAATAAATACTATGAAATGCTCTTATGATTAAATGATGTTCTTAATATTATTATCAAATGCTTAATTATGAATCAACATTTCTAATATATATCTGCTTATCTGCAAGGTTTACTGTATTTTGGTTTTATGTTGTTTTTAAAATCTAAACTTGTGTTTGTGTGGGTGTGTATACGTTAAAAGATTGCATTTGTGCTCATGAGGCTTGAGTGACTTACTGATATGAATTTTTTAAATGTATTGGAAAGTTTAGGAATTAAAGTGAACTAAATGTGTATAAAATGTTCATTCCCTTTTTCTCTCTAAATATCTATCTGATTGTACATCATTATGGATTCACATGCTTTTATTATTTAATGATCACTAGAAATATTCATTTTGATGCTCAGTTTGCACCAAATGTGACCAATAGGACCTCTGTCAAGTAGAGTTCATTCTTTCTACATGATGCCATTCGTCTTTGAGTGCTTCTTGCCTAACAACATTTATCAGTTTTATTTGCATTTTTTTCATGCCATAGAACTATATTCAGCTATATCTTCAAAGCGTGGGCTTTCTCTAGCTGCAGTGAGCGGAGGCTACTCTTTGTTGCGGTGCATGGGATTCTCATTGCCGTGGCTTCTCTTGTTGCCAAGCACGGGCTCTAGGTGCACAGGCTTCAGTAGTTGTGGCTTCCAGGTTCTAGAGCACAGGCTCAGTAGTTGTGGAGCATGGGCTTAGTTGCTCCACGGCATGTGGGATCTTCCTGGACCGGGGCTCGAACCTGTGTCCCCTGAATTAGCAGGCGGATTCTTAACCACTGTACCACCAGGGAAGCCCAGAGTCCTAGTTTTTTAAAGTGTCAAATGGCGGTTGCAAACCAAGACCTGGGTGCTAGGTGTGCTAATTGCTCTTGGAATATCAGCTTTTAGAACTTTTCAGTGGACAGATGTAGGATATATTTTTTAAATAAGTTTTATATTTTAGAACACTTTTAGATTTACAGAAATATTGCAAAGATAGTACAGTTTTTATAAACTCTGCACTCAGTTTCCCTTATAAATAATGTCTAACTTTAGTATATTTGTTATAATTAATTACTCCATATTGAAACACTGTTATTAACTAAAGTCCACATCCTGTTCAGATTTTATTAACTTTCATTTAGTGTACCTGTTCTGTTCCAGGATCTCATCCAAGATACCATACTGCATTTAGTCTCATGTCTCCTTAGGCTTCTCTTGGCTGTAAGTTTCCAAGGCATTTCGTGTTTTCAATAACCTTAAAAGCTGTGAAGAGTGCTGTTCAGGTATTTTATAGAAAGTTTCTCAGTTAGAATTGTCTCAATTAGAGTTAGAAAGTCTGATGTTTTTCTTATGATTAGACTGAGGTCACGGGCTTTTGGAAGGAAGACCAGAGGTGAAGTGCCATTTTTAGCACATCACATCAAGGGTATGTAGGATCCTGACATTGTTGCTGTTAACCTGATCCTCTGGTTGAGGTGGTGGTTTGTCAGGTTTCCCCACTGTCCAGTTACTCTTTTTCCTCATTTCTATACTGTACACTTTGGAGAGAAGTCACAATATGAAAGCAACACTTGAAGATTGTGGAATGAATTTCCACCTCCAATAAGGCAAATTAACTACATAAATTCGATTTCATTCTGCATTGGAAATTTGTGTCTTATCCCTCATTTGCTTCTTTCCTTATTCAACAACTTATTTATAGTAGTAAATACTCATGAATATTTATATTCTACTTTGGGTTAGAAGGCAATGCTTATATATTTTGTTCAAATTGTTTGGGAGATCTTTCAGTTGGTTCTGGTTCCTTAAATTCCACATTATGTGGAATTTTGTTTTGTTTTTAGAACTCTTTTTGGCACCACAAGATTTTTTCCAGGCTCATTTGGTATATTTCCTGCCTTAGTCCTAGAATCAGCCATTTATCCAAAGTTCTAGTTCCTTATTTTGGAGGTTTGGAGTTTGGACTTAGAAACCAAAATCTGGGCAATAGGTGAAAAGATGATTAATTTCATGTATCAACTTGACTGGCTTAAGGGATAACCAGATAGCTGGTAGAAATATTTCTGAGTGTGTCTGTGAGAGTGTCTCCAGATGAGGTTAACATTGAATGGGTAGACTGAGTAAAGAAAGACCTTTTCCAATACAGATGGATGTCATCCAATTCATTGAGGCCCTCAATAGAACAGTAATGCAGAGGAAGGGTAAATTTGCTCTCTGTTTGAACTGGGACATAAATCTTCTTCTGTTCTTGGACATTGGTTCTCCTGATCCTTGGACATTTGGACTTGGTCTTACTTACACCATTGACTTCCCTCATCCTAGGGCCTTTGAGTTTAAACTAGAACTACACCACCAGCTTTCCTGGGCCTCTAGCTTGCAGATAGCAGATGGTGAGACTTCTCAGTCTCCATAATTGTGTGAGCCAATCCCTCATTTTAAATCTCTTTCTGTATGTCTATGTATATCCTATTAGTTCTGCTTCTCTGGAGAACCCTAATACAGGTTTAGTTAGTAAACATAGTTAGTAATATAGGTTTAGCTTAGTAAACCCTAATATAAGTTTACTCTTTGCTACTGAGGTATCTTTAGGCCCCCTTATCAGTGTCAGTGCAGGAAAAATATATGCGTATATACTAACCTATGTATATATACATATCTATATTTGTAGAGACCTTATGTCACCATATATATCGATATTTATCTAATGGGATACTGATGTATCCCATTCTAATTTATTACCACTTCATTCATTTTGGCACCTTCCTGTTGCTTATCTCTAAGCTACCACTACAAAAGTGAGGAAACTGTTTTTTCATCATCCACCTTCCATTTACTTTAATTCTAGTAAACATATGTATTCAGAATTGTTAACTCATACCTGATGGGATATACCTTTTTCAACTCAAGTTCAGTGATTTTGTATAGTTTATTTTTCCCCCTTTAGTTTTCTAGTCTCCACTCATTTCCGAGGTTACTTACCTCAGAACATTTCCCCCACCCCATTCAGTGAGGTTGCTTCATATATTTGTAATAAAGATCAATTGTTTTGTCACATTCTGCATTCCATTCTGGGAGTCACTGACCTACTAAATTATTATTTTTAAGATTTTTGAGTATTAAGGTTCACACTTTGTGCTATGTTGATAAATGGATTTTGAAAAATGAATATTGTCACTTATCCAAAAATATAGTATTATACTTAATAGATTCACATTCCTAAAAACTCCCTGGTGCTTCATATATTAAACCCTACCTCCCCTTTCCCCAAATCCCTGGCAACACTGGATTTATTGTCTATGTAGTTTTGGCTTTTCCAGAGTGTCATCTAATTGGAATCAAAGTGTATAGCCTTTTTAGCCTTTTACTTATAAATATGCATTTAAGATTCATACATTTTTTTGTGGCTTGATTGCTCATGTTTTTATCACTGAATACATATTCTATATTTTGGATGTATCACAGTGGATTCTCCACTTATCTCCTGAAGGGCATCTTGGTATCTTTTATTTTTGGCGGCTGTGAAAAAAGCTGCTGTAACATTTGCATGCAAGTTTTGTGCAGACATAATTTTTCAAGTCAGTTGGGTAAACGCTGAGGAATGCAATTAATGAATCACATGTTAAATGTATATTTACCTTTGTAAGAAACTTCCAAATGCTCCCAAAGTGGTTGTACTATTTTGCATTCCCACAAGTAGTGCATGTAACTGTTCCTTCACTTCTGCACCAGAAATGATATTATCAGATTTTTGGTTTTTGGTTAATCTAATAGGTGTTTAATGATATCTTGTTTTAATTTGTAACTCCCTAATGGCATTTTATGTATAGAATCTTTTCATATGCTTATTTGCCATCTGTATGTCTTCTTTGGTGAGTTCTCTCTTCAGGTTCGTTACTATTTATTTGGCTTGTTCCTTTTTCTTATTCAGAGTTCTTTTGTAGTTCTTTATTAGATATGTGTGTTTTGACAGTCTTTTCTCCCAGTATGTGGTTTTTCTCTTCATTCCCTTAACTGTTTTTCACAGAGAAAAGTTTTCACTTTAAGAAATCCATCTATCAACTTTTTTTCATGAATTGTATTTTGGATACTTTATCTAGAAACTCATACCCAACTCCAAGGTCACTTAAATTTTCTACTGTGCTCTCTCCTAGAAGTTTTGTGGTTTTGTATTTTCTTTTATTTATATTCTCTATTTATTTTTTGTGAAAATTGTAAATTCTGAGATTAGATTTATTTATTATATTGGTATTATTTTATTATCATTATTACATATCAATATTTAATATTCCAGCACCATTTGTGGAAAAAACTTTTCTCCATTGGATCAACTTTCTATGGGTCTGTCTCTAGGCTTCCTATTCTGTTTTATTGAATTATGTATCTATTCTTTTGCTAGTACTATGTTGCCTTGATTACTGTTAGAGGAGATCATTGGGAGGACATGACCACTGGTTGACCAAGAGCTGAACCCAGGCAATAAGAGACTCCTTACCCTTTCTCCTATAGTTGGAATGTACATTCTGCCCACCATTCCCATAGCTGGACCTGTATCAAAAACATAGACTTGAGAAAGTGCTGCCGAGACCGTGTGGACTGAATATGTTACTGAACCCAGTTAAAGTCTCTATATAAACTTTTAAGATTCTGGTGGGTGGGTGCAGAGATATACTCATCTTGCAGTCACCCAAGATAAGCCTTGTACGCAAGTCCCCTTGTTTACTAAATCTGCCACTTACCAATCTGGAGTGGGTTTCCTCTTTCTTAGGTCTCTCCTTCCCCTTCGTGTACGCAGACCAGTTTCAGATTTCACCTGGGGAATGCACACGTTTTTGAAACAACAAATACTGCAGTTTTATATTAAGTATTGGAACTGAGTAGTATGAAATCTCCAAGTATATTTTTCTTCTTTTCCAGTATTGTGTTGATTATCTTAGGTCCTTTGCATTTCTGCATTAACTTAGAATAAATTTCTCAATATCAACAAAATATCTTCCTGAGATATTGATTGGGATTGTATTGAATCTATAAGTCAAGTTGGGAAGCATTGACATTTTTAACAGTACTGAGTCTTCCAGTTCATGAAATATCTTTCCATTTATTTAGATCTTGCTTTCTCATTAGACCTCTATAGTTTTTTACATAATATTTACATAATTTGTTAGATTTATACCTAATTATTTCTCTTTTTTGGTTCTATTATAAATGATATTGTATTTTTAATTTCAGAATTTGTTCATTGTTAGTATATTGTACATAGAAAGTAACTGACTTTTGTATAATAACTTTGTGTCCTGTGACCTTGCTGTACTTGATTATTACTTCCAAGAATTTCTTTGTTGATTCTTTGATAATTTCTACAAAGATTATCCTGTCTGAGAACAAAGACAGTTTTATTGCTTCCTTCCCAATCTGTATACATGTTATTTCCTTTTCTTAGCTTATTGAACTAGGCAGAACTTCCAGTACAAGGTTGAATAGAAGTGTTGAGAGAAGACACCCTTGGCTTGTTCTCATCCTTGGGGGGAAAGCATTAATGTTTCACCATTAAATGTGGTGTTTGCTGTATGTTTTTATGGATGTTCTTCAGCGAGTTGAGAAAGTTCTTTTCTATTCCTAGTATGCCGAGTTTTTATCATTAATGAATATTGAGTTTTATCAAAAGTATCTTTCTGCTTCAACTGTCAATGTGGTAGATATTATACATTGATTTTTGAATGTTGAAACAGCCCTGAATACCTAGAAAAAGCTGACTTTGGTGTAGTTTATAATTGTTTTAAAATATTACTGAATTTCATCTGCTAACATTTGGTTGAGAATTTATTGCATTTACTTTCATGAGAGGTGTTAGTCCATAGTTTTCTTTTCATGTCATAAGTCTCTCATTTGGCATTAGGTTACTGATTGATGAATTCATAGAATGAGCTCGGAAGTATTCCTTATGATTCTATATTCTGGAATATATTGTGGATAATTGGTATCATTTTTTCCTTAAATATTTGGAAGAAATCACCAGTGAAACCACTTAGATGGGATGCTTTGCTCTTTAGAATGTTACTGGCTATTCAGTTCCTTTAATAGATATTGGCCTATTTGGATTATTTATTTTTCACTGTGGGTTTTGGTAGTTTGAGTCTATCAAAGATATGTTTCATTTCATCTGAGTTATCAAATTTGTGAGCATAGAAAGCTGTTGAAAATTTTAATTATAATAGTGGATTTGTCTATTTTTCCTTGAATATATATGTTTTTCCTCATGTCTTTTGTCTCTCTGTTGTTAGGTGTATAGACATTAAGGATTTTAATCTCTTCTTTTTTTTCTTAACATCTTTATTGGAGTATAATTGCTTTACAATGGTGTGTTAGTTTCTGCTTTATAACGAAGTGAATCAGCTCTACATATACATATATCACCATATCTCCTCCCTCTTGCATCTCCCTCCCACCGTCCCTATCCCACCCCTCTAGGTGGTCGGTCACAAAGCACCGAGCTGTTAATCTCTTCTTGAATTGACGTGTTTATCACTCTTTAATGTCTACCTTTATCCCTAATGACTTTCCTTGCTCCAAAGTCTAATTTATATTAAATTACTATGGCTACTCCAGATTTCTCCTGATTAGCATTGGCATGCTATACCTTTCTCTAACACTTTTCTTTTAACCTATATGAAACTTCATATTTAAATTGGATTTTCTGTAGGCAATATATAATTGTGTCTTTTTAAAATTCATTCTAACAATCTCTGTTTTATAATTGTATTAATAGTATTTAGACCATTCAGATTTAAAGTGATTAATGATTTAGTAAGACTAATACTACTATGTTTGTAACTGTTTTCTGTGCCTTGTGTTAGTTCTTTGTCTGTTATCCTTTTGTTTTCTGCCTAATCTGATTTGACTTAATATTTTATATGATTTAACTTAATCTCCTCTCTTAGACTATTGGTTGTATTACTTTCACTATCCCTTTTTTTGCGTGTGTGTGGTTCCCCTATAGTTTACAATATACATTTTAACTAATATAATCCACCTTCAAAAAACACATACTGCTTCTCTTGTAATGGGTGTACCTGATAACAAAATATTCTCAATCCCTTCCTGCCTCATTCCTTATGGCATTTAGTCATTCCTTTCACTTATCCATACCCTATAATCACACAATACATTGTTACTTGTTTTACTTCAAAGAAGCAATTATCTTTTAGATTATCTTAATTAAGAATAAGAAAAACAAAATATTTTATTTATATTTAATTCTTCCATGACACTCTCTCTTTCTCTGTGTGGATCTCAGTTTCTGACATATATCCTTTTCTTTCTCCGTGAAGAACTTGTAACCTTATTTGCAGGACTGCTCATAATGAATTCCCTAAGTTTTGTTTAAAAGAAAGTCTTTGGACTTCCCTGGTGGTGCAGTGGTTAAGAATCTGCCTGCCAATGCAAGGAACACGGGTTTGAGCCCTGGTCCAGGAAGATCCCACATGCTGTGGAGCAACTAAGCCCGTGAGACACAACTACTGAGCCTGTGCTCTAGAGCCCATGAGACACAACTGCTGAGCCTGTGTGCCATAACTACTGAAGCCTGTGCTCCTAGAGCCTATTCCCCAGTAACGAAGAGCAGCCCCTGCTCACCACAAATAGAGAAAGCCCGAGTGCAGCAACCAAGAGCCAATGCAGCCAAAAAAAAAAAAAATTTTTAATTAAAAAAATATGTCTGGGAATGTTTTTTAAAAAAGGAAAGTCTTTATATCTCCTTCTCTTATGAAGGATTAGCTTGCTGTGATATATATTACTCTACTCTTTTCTTCCTTGTATGGTTTCTGATGAAGAGTCAACTGTATAAAAAAATCTCCCTGTTCCTCTATAATTAAGATAATGCTTTTTCAAGATCACTGATTCTTTCCTAGGCCATGTTTAGTATACTGAAGGGCTCATTGACAGCATTCTTCTGTACTGTTACAGTGTTTTTTATTTCTAGCTTATTCTTTTGATTCTTTCTTAGAATTGCCATCTCAATCCTTACATTTCTCATCTGTTCTTGCATGTTATTTATTTTTTTCCATTAGAGTCTTTATTATATTAATTATAGTTATTTTAAATTCCCTGTCTGATATTTCTAACATCTGTGTAATATCTGTTTCTGATGTTTTCTTTGTGTCTTCAGACTTTGTTTCTTCTCAACTTTCTAGCATGTCTTTTAATTTTTATATTTTTCTTGAATGCCAGGTGTGATGAAAATCGATTGAGGTAAATAGCCTTAGTGTGAGCATTTATGTCATTCTGACTAGGAGTTGAGGTGTTTATAATGTTTGCTATACCTGTAGGCACATTTGAATTCCTAGCCTATTCCTGCTTTGGTCTTCCCTGTTGTCTTTGAGCATCCCTAAGAACTACTTCTTAGATGGAGTCTTGTAGATCTTTACTGTAATCCCTGTTACTGTACAGGCTCTCTGCTGGTGTGGTGATCAGGTATGGGGAAAGAAAAGCATTCTATAATATTATGATTAAATCTCAGTGTTATAATAGAACTGTGCCCTGAACTGTGGTTTTTAATAAGTATTTCTTAGCTCCCTTGCCCCACCCTCCATGAGACAGGAAGGACAGATATTTGGGGAAATATTCTCTCCGCAAGTCCAATAAGGCTCTGACAAGGTCATTTTTCCTTGGAGAGTAGGCCTTTGTTATGGAGAAAGCTCTAACCTAGTTCACAATGGTTACTTTCCCCCTTCCTCTGACAAACTGATAATGGGAATGGCAGCTCTTCACCACAAGAATCTGGTTGCTTCCTTGGAGATAAATCTACAGAAGTTTCTGCCCTCTCAATACTCTAAACCCCAGGAGTTTCTCACCTTCACCCTCATGCTGGTCTATATTCAGACTCCACCAATTCTTCAAAATGTCCTTTTAACTCTCCCTACCAATCGTAATGGCTCCAGCTGTTTCTTCCCCTGGTAAACAGCTGTGACTCCTTCGATTTGTCTGTCTTTCTGACTTTCAAAGTGGCAGTTAGCCTTTGCACCCTCAGTCCTCTGGTGAGTCCAAGATAGGTCATTGATTCTCAATTTGCTCAGCTGTTTCTGGCTGTAAGAAAGAGAGTAAAACTTCCAAGTTCTTTACATATTGAAGCTTAAACCAGAAATCCCTTGATGTATATGTTTTAAAATCTGGGCTTTAATTAATATTTCCAGTTTAAATACGGTATGCAACATTTTTCATACCTTTATTGATTTTACGTTTATCTTTCTTTTGTCTAATATGGAACATTTCTTTGATTAGTAACATTATTTCATAAGTATGTACGGATGTATGTTTTCCTATGATATGCTTAAAAGAATTTTAAAGATGTAATACTAACATTGTAGTTTAAGATTCCTTAGTAATTCCTTTTGTCCTTAGAGTATGCCCCACAAAGAGTATTTAGTCAGTATACTGTATTCAAATTTATTACAAAACACTTATTGTCTTTTCGTAGTTATGTTAACTACCTGATATATAGTCCTGTTAATTTTCTCTCTCTGTTTTATTTTTCTTTGGTTAAATTTTTTTAGGCTTAATTTTTCCTTAAAAATTTGAAATTTATAGTTTTAATATGTAAAACTGACATGGTCCAAATGTAAAAACTTTGAAAAAATGGTATATTCAGGGAAATATTACTCCATTTGCATCTCCTTAGCTCTGTCCTCCCCATTAACAAATCATTTTCAGTATTTTGTACTTTGTCCTCTTTTGTGAGACTATATAGTTTTCATACTGTCCCTTATATTTTAAACAATTTTAGCAAACTGTACAATGTATCTGTAACCTGCATTTTTAAATTAACAATATGCTAGAAATAAACCCACAATGAACATCTTATTTCTTTTTATAACTAATTAGTTCTTTTAACTGTGATAAGTATGTGTGTATTGTAGTGTACCCAGCTAGTTACCTATTATGGTATTGAAATTGCAGATTTTTTCCAATCTCTGCTATAATATGTAATGATATAACAATATACTTACATATTATATTGTTTTATATTTACAGAATTGAATCAAACTCTATTTAATAGAGGTTCTAACATTTTGAAATATTCCCACAGCATATAAAATTCCTCCTTTCTACAACCTGCCAACAGAGGATGTGTTTGGTCTTTCTGATTTTGTCAATCTGATAAAAGAGAAATGGTGTCACTGTGTAGTTTTATGTATTGGTGTTATTATTATGTTAAACATAATTTCATGTTCCTAAGGACCATTTTCTTTCCCCCAGTTAACTTCCTTTTGCCCTTTTATTCTGTCAACTTGTTCTTTCTCTATCAGAGCATTTTACATAATGGGACTTTGACTATGATATCAATGGAAAATATTTTTTAGTTCTTCCTTCTACTACTGATTTTTCTGCAGTTCCATTTTTATTGTTTTTATTTTTAGGTTGGTGGTACACCAGAATTAACACAACATTGTATTACACAACATTGTAAATCAACTATACTTCGTTAAATAAATAAATGAATAAATACTGGAAGGTTCCATGAGCACGTAAAAAGTAGCTGGATTTTCTACTATCTGAGTTCAAAATTAGATGTTTCAGTAAGAGCCTCTTTATTGATTGCTATTCAGATGTTTTTCATCTTTACTCAATACTGTATCAATTTTATCTGAAACAAAATAGTGTGCTGGAAGTATAGTAAAAAGTGCTCCTGGGATCAATATTTACTGACAGAAATGGAAACAGCCAGAATAGGCCAAGGAAGTAGTTGAGCTGTCATGCAGTCTCTACAAAGACTTCAGCCAGCAAACCTAAGGGGAGCACTGAAGCTGGGATGGGCCTTCAGAGTTCTCCCATGTTACATCCGTGGGTCAGGCATTTATATTCTTACATTGATGGGTCTCTGGATGTCGTCTGTCACCAGAAACAGGGCTTTTCTTAGGAGAGCCAACTCTCTCCAGCCAAGACAATTTCCAGAAAGGGCTAACAACTGGGAGTTGGCAACTGGCAGCATTCCAAGCAGCTGAGGGAAAGGTCTCTCAATCCTGAAGAGAGTTTCTGGGCAGTTTCTGTATCTTCTTCCTTGTATATCTTCCAGTGTCTTCTTTTTGAAGGTGGCTGCAGATTTTTTAGTGCACAGCTACCAGCAACTGTTATCCATTCATTGTGAGTTATAGTTATTATACTATAAATATATTATTATTAAATATGTATTCTTTTACATTAGCACCATGCACTTTCTTCTTAACTTATATATGATTATTTTTATGCATTTCAATGTCCTCCATGTTGTACACTAAACAAGTATTTTTTTTTACATCTTTATTGGAGTATAATTGCTTTACAATGGTGTTAGTTTCTGATTTATAACAAAGTGAATCAGTTATACATATACATATGTTCCCATATCTCTTCCCTCTTGCGTCTCCCTCCCCCCTACCCTCCCAATCCCACCCCTCTAGGTGGTCATAAAGCACCAAGCTGATCTCCCTGTGCTTTGCGGCTGCTTCCCACTAGCTATCGATTTTACGTTTGGTAGTCTATACAGGTCCATGCCACTCTCTCACCCCATCACAGCTCACCCCTCGCCCTCCCCATATCCCCAAGTCCATTCTCTAGGAGGTCTGTGCCTTTATTCCTGTCTTACCCCTAGGTTCTTCATGACATTTTTTTTTTCTTAGATTCCATATATATGTGTTAGCATATGTTATTTGTCTTTCTCTTTCTGACTTACTTCACTCTGTATGACAAACTCTAGGTCCATCCACCTCACTACAAGTAACTCAATTTCATTTCTTTTTATGGCTCAGTAATATTCCCTTGCATGTATGTGCCACATCTTCTTTATCCATTCATCCGATGATGGACACTTAGGTTGTTTCCATCTCCTGGCTATTGTAAATAGAGCTGCAATGAACATTTTGGTACATGACTCTTTTTGAATTATGGTTTTCTCAGGGTATATGCCCAGTAGTGGGATTGCTGGGTCATATGGTAATTCTATTTGTAGTTTTTAAAGGAACCTCCAAACTGTTCTCCATAGTGGCTGTACGAATTTACATTCCCACCAGCAGTGCAAGAGTGTTCCCTGTTCTCCACACCCTCTCCAGCATTTATTGTTTCTAGATTTTTTGATGATGTCCATTCTGACTGGTGTGAGATGATATCTCATTGTAGTTTTGATTTGCATTTCTCTAATGATTAATGATGTTGAGCATTCTTTCATGTGTTTGTTGGCAATCTGTATATCTTCTTTGGAGAAATGTCTATTTAGGTCTTCTGCCCATTTTTGGATTGGGTTGTTTGTTTTTTTGTTATTGAGCTGCATGAGCTGCTTGTAAATTTTGGAGATGAATCCTTTGTCAGTTGCTTCATGTGCAAACAAAGTGGAAGCAAAGCTATACAGACAAAATCTCACACAGAAGCATACACATACACACTCACAAAAAGAGGAAAAAATAATAAATCTTGCTCTCAAAGTCCACCTCCTCAATTTGGGATTCATTGTCTTTTCATGTATTCCACAGATGCAGGGTACATCAGGTTGATTGTGGAGATTTAATCCGCTGCTCCTGAGGCTGCTGGGAGAGATATCACTTTCTCTTCTTTATTCTCACAGCTCCCAGGGCTCAGCTTTGGATTTGGCTCCACCTCTGTGTGTAGGTCGCCTGAGGGCGTCTGTTCTGCGCTCAGACAGGACGGGGTTAAAGGAGCAGCTGACTCGGGGGCTCTGGCTCACTCAGGCCGGGTGGAGGGAGGGGTGCGGATGTCAGGCTAGCCTGTGGCTGCAGAGGCCAGCGGAAGTTGCACCAGCCTGAGGCGCGTCGTGCGTTCTCCCGGGGAAGTTGTTCCTGTATCCCGGGACCCTGGCAGTGGCGGGCTGCACAGGCTCCCGGCGGAGGAGGTGTGGAGAGTGACCTGTGCTCGTACACAGGCTTCTTGGTGGCGGCAGCAGCAGCCTTAGCGATTCATGCCCGTCTCTGGGGTCCGCGCTTTTAGCCGCGGCTTGCGCCCGTCTCTGGAGCTCCTTTAAGCAGTGCTCTTAATCCCCTTTCCTTGAGCACCAGAAAACAAAGAGGGAAGAAAAAGTCTCTTGTCTCTTTGGCAGTTCCAGACCTTTTCCCAGACTCCCTCCCGGCTAGCTGTGGTGCACTAACCCCTTCAGGCTTTGTTCACGCGGCCAGTCCTCTCCCTACTTATCCAACCAAAGCCCAAGCCTCAGCTCCCAGCCCCGCCCACCCCGGCGGGTGAGCAAACATCTCTGGGGCTGGTAGTGCGGGTCGCCACTATCCTCTGTGCGGGAATCTCTCCGCACCCCCTGTTGCTGCGCTCTCCTCCGCGGCCCTGCAGCTTCCCGCCTCCGCCACCCACGGTCTCTGCCGTGAAGGGGCTTCCTAGTGTATGTAAATTTTTCCTCCTTCACACCTCCCTTCCACTGGTGCAGATCCCGTCCCTATCCTTTTGTCTCTGTTTATTCTGTTTTCTTTTGGAAAAAACGTGGGGAGTTTCTTGCCTTTTGGGAGGTCTGAGGTCTTCTGCCAGCGTTCAGTAGGTGTTCTTTTCCACGTGTAGATGTATTTCTGATGTATCTGTCTACACAAGTATTTTTATTACTGTTTTATACAGTCAGTATTTTTATTAAATTTACAACTATGTGAAAACTTTCTATTAATCATATATATTCTTTATCTTCAATCTTTGTTCCAGGTTACATTTCTTTCTGAGTGAAGGATAGTATTTTCCATTATCTTTAGAGCAGGTCTGTTGCTGGTGAGTTTTCTTTATTTAGTTTGCCTGAAAATGTCTTTATCTAGGCTTCATTTTATCTTTAAACTCTTGAAGCAAAGGTAATATAATTCTATAGTGTTCTGGTGTCCATTCTTTCTTTTGAGAAGCCAACTATCACTTTATTGATATTCTTTTCAAGTTCCTCCCTGAGCCTATCACTGAACCCCTTCCTTTCAGATTGTGGTCTTTGGCTTTTATTTTTAGCAACTGTCATATTGTCAGACTTCCTCTGTGACAGGAAGTGTATTTTATTAATATTTTTGAAAACCTTTCAGCCGTTATCCCATTTGAATTTTGCTTCTGCCTAATTCTCACTTTCATCTCCATCAGGAACACAAAGAACATGTCAGTTAGAGCTTTTCATGCTATTAAATAGGTCTTCTATATTCTTTCCTGTATTTTCCTTCTTTTGTTTATGTATTGTGGATATTTTCTTTAAAACCATAATCAGTTTTACAATTTTTTTAATTTAGTGGTATCTAATCTGGCATTAATCTACCCACTAGGTTTGCAATTTCAGTACTTTTTAATCTCTATAATATCCCCAACTTATTTTTTGAACAGTTAAAATTTTTTTCTGCCAGAATTCTTGGTACTCTGTTTTTTATTCGTGAAAATAATAAGCATAGTTATTTTGGCCTGTGTCTGCTTTCTTCATATTCATTCGTGTGACTTATTGTTTTTATTTTTTGTTTTATATGTATATATTTACAGCAATTTTAGGTTTACAACAAAACTAAGAGGGAGGTACAGAGATTTGTCATATATCCCCTGCCCCCATGCATGCATAGCTTCCCCATTGTTAACATCCCCTACTAGAGTGGTACATTTGATAAAATTGATGAACCTACCTTGATACACTATAATCACCCCAAGTCCACAGTTTACCTTAGGGTTCACTCCAGATGTATACATTATATAAGTTTGGAGAAAAGTTTAATGTCATATCCATCATTATAGTATCACGCAGAGTATTTTCACTGTTCTAAAAATCATCTGTGTTCCACATATTCATCCCTCCCTCCTCACTAACTGCTCTTGGATTTTCTACGTAGACGATCATGTCATCTGCACATAAAGACAGTTTTATGTATTCCTTCTAAATCTTTATACCTTTTCCTTCTTTTTCTTGCCTTATTATATTAGCAAGCTCTTCCAGTACAATGTTGAAAAGGAGTGGTGAGAGGAGACATCTATGCTGTACCTGATCTTAGTGGGAAAACTTTGGATTTCTCACCGTTAAGTATGATCTTAGCTGTAGGGTTTTTGTGGATAAATTATCAAATTGAGAAAGTTCCCCTCTGTTTTTAGTTTATTGAGAATTTGTATTATGAATGGGTACTGGGTTTTATCACATGCTTTTTCTGCATTTATTGATATGGTCATATACTTTTTCTCCTTTAGCTTTTTGATGTTATGAATTGTATTAATTGATTTTCAAATACTGAACCAGCCTTGCATATATGGAATAAATCCCACTTAGTCATAATGTATAATTCTTTTTATGCATAGTTGGATTTTATTTGCTAAGATTTTTTAAGGGTTTTTGCATCTATGTTCATGAGCAGTATTAGTCTTTACTTAGTTTTCTTGTAATGTCTTGTCTGCTTTTAGTATTAGAGTAATGCTGCCTTCATTAAATGGGATAAGAAGTATTCTCTCTGCTTCTATCTTCTGAAAGAGATTGTAGAGATGATATAATTTCTTCCTTATATATTTTTTTAATTAACCAGTGAAGCCATCTGGACCTGGTACTTTCTGTTTTAGAAGGCTGTTATTGATTCAATATCTTTAATAGATATATACCTATTAACGTTGTCTATTTCTTCATGTGTAAGTTTTGGCAAATTATGTCTTTCAAGGAATTGGTTCATTCTAAGTTATCAAAATTTTCAGCATAGAGTTGTTCATAGTTTTCCTTTAATGTATTTTTAATTACCATAGCATCTGTAGTGTTGTCCTGTTCTTTATTTATGATATTAGTAATTTGTATCTTCTTTTTTCTTCATTAGTCTGTCTAAAGGCTTATATACTATACTGACCTTTCCAGTGAACCTGCTTTTGATTTTTGTCTAATGCTGCTGGATAAAGTTTTCAGTAAAAACCACAAAAGGCAGAAAAAGATTGGAAGACATTCATTTCTAATTTTTATTATTTTTTTCTTGTGCTTACTTTGGATTTAATCTGCACTTCTCTTTTAGTTCTAAGGTGGAAGATACTTCTTATCTAATAATATGTGCTCAGTGTTATAAATTTCCCTCTATGAACTGCTTTCACTGCATTCTACAAATTTTGATAAGTTGTGTTTTTATTTTTATTTAGCTAAAATCTATTTAATCTCTTGATATTTCTTCTTTGACCTATGTGTTATTTAAGAGTGTGTTGTTTAGTCTTGAAGTAGTTTGAGATTTTCTCTGTATGTCCAGAATGGCATCTATCTTAGTAAATGTTCTGTATGAACTTGAGAATAATATGTATTCTGCTATTGTTGGATGAAGTAGTCTATAAATGTTTATTATATCCAGTTGATTAATGGTGTTGTCGAGTTCAGCTATGTCTTTACTGATATTTTGCCCACTGAGTCTGTCCATTTCCAAGAGGGGAGTTAAAGTCTCTACTGTAATAGTGGATTCATCTGTTCCTTCCTGCAGTTCTATGTGTCCAGTTTTGGCTTCACATATTTTGACACTTACCTTTTAGGCACATAAACTTCAAAGGTTGTAACATGTTTTTGGTTATTTGATCCCTTTCTCATTATAAAATGCCCCTCTTTTTCCCTGTTGACTTTCCTTTCTTTGAAGTTTGTTCTATTTGAAACTGATATAGCTACTCCCACTTCCTTTCGATTAGTGTTAACAAGGTACATCTTTATCCATCCATTTACTTTTAATCTATACATGTATTTATTGTTAATAGTGGTTTTCTTGTAAATGAAATATATTTAGGTTTCTTTTTTGATCCACTCTTAACAATCTCTATCTTTGTGCATTTAGATCACTGATGTTCAAAGAAATTATTAAGGTAGTTGGATGCATATCTACAATATTTGTTAGTTTGCTATTTGTTGCCCTTGTTCTTCTTTCCTATATTTGTCTTCCAATTTTTTTCTGCCTTTTGTGGTTTTAACTGAGCATTTAATATGATTCCATATTCACTCCTTTCTTAGCATATATGTTATACTTTTTTTCCTCCTTTTTTTAAGTGGTTGCCCTAGCATATACAATATACATTAACATCTAATCCAAGTCCACCTTCAAATAACACTATACTACTTCACCAGTAGTACAAGCACATTTTTATAACAAAATAATCCTAATTCCTTCTTCCCATATCATTGCTGTCATTCATTTCAATTATATATACTTGTGTAATAATATATAAATATATATTCATGCATAATTTAATACATTGTTACTATTATTTTGAACAAACTTTTTTTTTGCGGTACATGGGCCTCTCACTGTTGTGGCCTCTCCCATTGCGGAGCACAGGCTCTAGACGCGCAGGCTCAGTGGCCATGGCTCACAGGCCCAGCCGCTCCGCGGCATGTGGGATCCTCCCGGACGGGGGCACGAACCCGCGTCCTCTGCATCGGCAAGCGGACTCTCAACCACTGCGCCACCAAGGAAGCCCGAACAAACTGTTTTCTGTTAGAAAAAGTAAGAAGAAAAAAAGTTTGTATTTTACATTTGCTTATTCTCCAGTGCTATTCCTTTATTTATATATATCTATGTCTCACCGATGTCATTTTCCTTTGTTGTAAAAAAAATTTTTTTTAACATTTATTGCAAGGCAGGTCTAGTTGCCACAAATTTTCTCAATTTTCGTTTGTCTGACAAGTGTTTTATTTCTTCTTTATTTTTGAAGGATAATTTCTCAGGGTACATAATTTTGTGGGGTTTTTTGTTGTTTTTGATTTTTTCCTCTGAACTATTTAAATATTTCGCTCCATTCTCTACTTGCTTGCATTTTTTTCTCTAGAAATGTGGGATGTAATTCTTTGTTTCTCTATAGATAAGGTTTTGTTTTGTTTTCACTTCCATCTTCTTTCAGGATTTTTTCTTTATTTGTTTTCCAGTATTTTGAAACTGATATGCCTAGGTAGAGTATTTTTGACATTTTTCCTGTTTGGCATTCTCTAAGCTTCCTGGATCTTTGGTTTTGCATCTGACATATACCTTTTGTGGTTGTCTTACTTGTAGTGGATATTCTGTTATTTTTTTGACCCTTTTTTTTTTTTTTTTTTCAGTTTTGGAGGTTTCTATGATGAAATGCTCAAGGCCAGGGATTCTTTCCTTAGTTGCAACCACTCTACTAAGCCCAGGCCAAGGCATTCTTCATTTGTTACATCTTTACAGTATTTTTGATCTCTACATTTCTTTTTATGTTTTTCTTAGGATTTACATCTCTCTGCTTACTTTATCCATTAGAGCCTTTAGCCTATTAATCATGGTTGTTTTAAATTCCTGGTCTTATAATCCTAACATCTCTGCTATGTCTAGTTCTGTTGCTTGCCCTGTCTCCTCAAATTGTATTGTTTTTGTGGGGGGGGGGGGGGGTTGGTTTGTTTTTTGATATTCCTTGTAATTGTTAATAGCTGGACATGATGTACCAGGTGAAAGGAACTGCTCCAGTTAGACCTTTAGTAATATGGTGATGAGGTATTGGGGGAGTGGAAGTGTTCTCTAATCCTATGATTGGGTCTCAGTCTTTTAGTGAGTCTCTGTCTCTGTACTGTAAGCTACATATGTGCTAGTCAGTTTTTTTTCCCCTCCTTAGTGGGACAGGATAGCTAGAGTGCGCTGAAATTGGGTAGCCTCCTAGAGCTGGATATTTCTCTTACCCCAGGTCAATTAGGCTCTGATAATACCCCCCTGATTAAGATCTGGTTAATTAGTTTCTCCTGAAGGCCGACCTTATTAAGAGGAAGGGAATGCCCTGGTGTATTTCAAAATAGTTCCCTTTCCTCTCCCTGTGCTGGAAACACAAAGGGATTTTTGTCAGATATTCACTGAGAGAACCTAGTTAAAGCTTCAAAAGTGTGGAGAGCTCCCGATCACTGGGTCCCTCTGAATTTTTTAACACTCAGTGTAGTCCCCGCTGAGCTTCCAGGAATTTGTCAATTACAGTTCTCATTTCCCTACCAGTCATTGGTTATCGGTATGTTTCTCCTGTGTTGTGATTTTCTGTAATTGCCTGTGTTTCCAAATTTTAGGCAGTGGTTTGCTCTGTGTCCTCACTTCTCTTAAGAATGTAAGAGTGGTTGATTTTCAGTTTGCTTAGCCTCTTGTTAGGACAGCTTGTCAACTGCTAAGCCTCGAACAGTCTGGGTTTGGGTTTATAAACGTTAAATTATTAAAATTTATAAAAATGTGTCTCCATGTATTTTTTATTTCTTCTTTGATTTCTTCAGTGATTTATTTTTTGTTTAGTAGTATATTGTTTAGCCTCTACATGTTTGTGTTTTTTTGCTTTTTTTTCTTGTAGTTGATTTCTAGTCTCATAATATTGTGGTTGGAAAAGATGCTTGATATAATTTCAGTTTCCTTATATTTACTGAGAATTGTTTTGTGGCCTAGCATGTGAGATATCCTAGAGAATGTCCCATGTGAGCTTGAAAAGAATATGTATTCTGCTGCTTTTGGTTGAATGTTCTATTTACATCTATTAAGTCCAATTGATCTAATGTGTCATCTGAGGTCAATGTTTTATTACTGATTTGTCCATTGATGTATGTGGGATGTTAAAGTTCCCTATTATTGTGTTACTGTCAATTTCTCACTTTATGTCTATTAATATTTGTTTTATGTACTTAGGTGCTCCTATGTTGGGTGCATTATGTTTACAGTTGTTATATCTTCTTCTTGGCTTGATCCCTTGATCATCACATAATGTCCTTCTTTGTCTCCTGTTACAGTCTTTGTTTTGAAGTCTATTATGTTTGATATAAGTATTGCTACCCCTACTTTCCTTTCATTTCCATTTGCATGGAATACCTTTTACCATTCCCTCACTTTCAGTCTCTGTGTGTCTTTAGATCTGAAGTGAGTCTACTGTAGTCAGCATATACATGGGTCTTGTTTTTGTATCTATTCAGCCACTCTGTGTCTTTTGATTGGAGCATTTAGTCAATTTACTTTTAAAGAAATTAATGCTAGGTATGTACTTATTGCCATTTTGTTGATTGCTTTTGGATTGTTTATGTAGTTCTTTTTTATTCCTTTCTTCTTTTGTTCTTCTTCCCTTGTGATTTGATAATTATCTTTAGTATTTTGTTTGGATTCCTTTCTCTTTTTTGTGTGTGTATCTATTATGGATTTTTTGTTTGTGGTTACCATGCAAATTTATATAGAGCAGTGTGTGTGTGTGTGTGTGTGTGTGTATGATTATTTTAAGTGGCTCATGTCTTAAGTTCAAATGCATTGTAACAACTCGGAATCTACTCCCCTCCCATGTTTACTGTTTTTGACATCCTATTTTACAGCTTTTTGTTTTGTGTATACCTTAACTACTTATTGCAGATATAGATGACTTTACTACATTTTTCTTTTAACCTGCCTACTAACTCTTTACATGCTTGATTTACTACTTTTGCTGTGTATTTGCCTTTAACAATGAGCTTTTTTCTTTCATAATTTTTATTTTTCTAGTTGTGGCCTTTCTGTGATTAGAGAAGTCCCTTTAACATTTCTTGTAAAGCTTATTTCCTGGTGTTAAACTCTTTTAGCTTTTGCTTGTCTGTAAAACTTTTGATCTCTCAATCAAATCTGAATGAAAACCATGCTCTGTAGTGTGTTCTTAGTTGTAGGGTTTTCCTTTAAATCACTTTAAATATATTGTACCACTGCCTTCTGGCCTGCAGAGTTTCTGCTGAAAGTCAGTAGATAACCTTATTGGAATTCCCTTGTACATAACTTGTTGCTTTTCCATTGCTGCTTTTAGTAGTTTATCTTATTTTTTTGTCATTTATTTACAGTGTGTCTTGGTGTGGTCCTCTCAGCATTGATCATGTTTGGTACTCTCTATAATTCTGGGAACTGGATGTCTGTTTCCTTTCCCATGTAAGAGAAGTTTTCATTTATTATGTCTTCAAATATGTTCTCGGCTCCTTTTTCTCTTCTTTGCCTTCTGGGACCCCTATAATGTAAATATTAATAGCTTAATGTTGTCCCAGAGGTCTCTTAAACTGTCCTTATTTCTTTTTATTCTTTTTTTTTTCCTGTTTAGCGTCAGGGATTTCCACTACTTTGTCTCCCAGATTGCTGATCTGTTCCTCTATATCATCCAATCTGATGTTGATTCCTTCTAGAGTATTTTTTCTTTCAGTTATTGTATTCTTCATTTCACTTTGGTTCTTTTTTATATCTTCTAATTCTTTGTTAAAAACATGTAACTTCTCATTCTGTTCATCTAATCTTCTCCTAGGTTCTTTAAGTATCTTTATAATCATTACCTTGAAGTCTTATTAGGTAGATAGTTTATCTTCTCTTATTTTAGTTCTTTTTCTGGGGTTTTATCTTGCTTCTTCATTTGGAACATATTCCTCTGTCACTTCATTTCGCCTGGTTTGCTGTTTTTATTTCTATATATTTGGAGGTTTGTTTGTGATTCCTGATCTTGAAGAAGTGGCTTTGTGTAGAAGATATCATATGCATCCAAGCAGTGAACTCCCCTTTTGTCACCAGAGCTATGTGCTCTAGCTGTGCACCCTCTGTGGGCTGCATGGGTCCTTCTCTTGTGGGAGTCTGAATACTGTGGGTGGTCTGGTATGTGTGGCAGGCCCCCACTTTGTTTGGTTGCCAAGTCCTGCCTTGTGCTGAGGCTGCTGGTACACAAGGCCAATTCATGAGGTAACTCACTGCAGAGTCCCGAGGGTCACAGGTCTATTGCTGGTCCACTGGTGGGCAGAGCTGAGTCCTGGGATGGATAGTTGCAAGGCTGGATTTCCTGGATCTAGTGTCAGCCTGCTGGTGTGTGAGGCCAGTTCCTGAAATGGCTGTCTATGCAGTCTGTGGGGCTCAAATCTGGTGTTGGTCACTGTTGAGTGGGGCTGGATCCTGGGGCAGCTGACTGAGGGATCCAAGGTGTCTTGAAGCTGGTGTTGGCTTCCTGGTGGGTGGAGGTGGGGTCTGGGGGGGATTCCAGGGCTGGTGTTGGCCTACTGATGGATAGGGCCAGAGCTCAGGGGGTCCCTGGGCTAGTGCTGGCCTGCAGGTAGGTGGACTGGGTGCTAACATGGCAGGCTGCAGTGCTGTGGTGGTCTTGGAAATGGTGTCTACCTGCTGGTGGATGGGGCTGTGAATCAGGTGATCCTGGGGCTGGTACCTGTCCACTGGTGATAAAACTGGGTCCTGTCACTCGTGCTGGCCCACTGGTGGGTGTAGCCAAGTCCTGTGGTCTCTGGCTGATGTCCTAGGCCCTGTGATGGATGGGGCTAGTTCTTGTGGCCACTGTGGGCTCAGGCAGTCTTAAGACAACTGGCCTGCTGATGGGTGGGACTGTTTCCCCATCCACTAGTTGTTTGGTCTGAGCTATCCCAGTAATGGTTCTGACAGGTTGGTGGGTAGGGCTGCATTCCAGCACTAATAAGCTAGGGGGAGAATTCCAAAATGGTGTTTGCCAGCAATAGTATCCTCTTAGGAGAACAAGCTCCAAAAACTGGCTGCCACCAACGTCTTTGTCTCCAGGGTGAGCTCTAGTTGCCTCTCGCCTCTCTGGGTGTCTCCCCAGAATCAGCACATGGGTCTGACCCAGGCTCCTTTCAAATCATTACTTCTGTCCTTGGTCCTGGAGCATATGAGATTTTGTATGTGTCCTTTAAGAGTAGAGTTTCTTTCCCCCATGGTCTTCTGTATCTCCCCAAAATAATCCCTGCTAGCCTTCATAGCCACATGTTCTGGGGGGATTGTTTTCCTCGTACAGGACCCCTGGGCTGGGGAGCCTGATGTGGGCCTCTTGCTCCTCGTGCCTTGGAGAGAACTTCTGCAATTTTAATTATCTTCCTGTTTGCAGGTTGCCCACCCAGGTATGTGAGACTTGACTCCACTGCATCGCTGCCCCTCCTACCTGCTTCATTATGGTTCCTTCTTTATATATTTAGATGCAGGTTTTTTCTAGTCCTCTGGTCTTTCTCATCAATATTTTCTCTGTAAATAGCTGTAAATTTGGTGTGTCCATGGGAGGAGATGAACTCAGGGTCTTCTTACTCCACCCTCTTGGCCACTCTCACCTGCTACTTGTTAATACATGAATATTTGGAGACAATTTTCCATGAGTCTCTTATGATTTTGCATGTTTGCAAAGGCACCAACAGTGTTTTTTTACATAAAATCGTTCAAAGGTATTTATGGAGGAAATAGCTTTGGGAAGTAGAATCTCCCAGCAGAGCAGAGGGCACGTTTGTGTGTTATCCAATAAAATCAATATAATATTATATCTACTTCTGGGATAAAGGACAGTCATATTTGATTGCAGCTTTTATAAAAGGTTGAGGTTTCCTAGGCTCAGAGTGCCTCTTCTGTAATGCAACCCACTGTGTGTTCTGGGTTCTCTTGACTATTACTGTATTGCCTGTAGGAGCTGAGGCTTGTGGAATCTGTGAGAATGACTCTACCTTGGCACCCTAGCAACCTTGCACATTTCTGTGTAGACCACATAGGCAAGACTTGACTTCAACTTGACTAAGTCTTTGCAGAATGCCCTGTGATCCTCCTGGGACATGAGATCATGATGTTTGTGAAGAGCTGTTAAAAGGCCATTTTCTACTTGCTTCCCATTTCCCCTGGGATACTGTCATGAGACATTTGTTCTTAGTCTTCCAGTTTCTGATGAGCTATGAGGCTGTCTGCATTGCCTCCTTAGGGTACTGCTGCACACTCTGAGACTGCTTAGCTACAGCATGACGTCAGGTCCTCTGCAAAAGGGGTTCCCAACACTCATGCTGTATAGTCATGTCATCTGTTTCCTTTTGTTTCAGTGCTATCCTAAGGGACAGATGACATAGACACAGGCACCTTTACTTCTCTTTCTTTTTGCTACCTATGTATGTGATGAACAGTCATAATTTTAAAAGGGCTTTCCCTTTTGTTATTGGGCAAGTTTTACAGCCTTGCATTGGTAAAGAATCAGTACAAGAAAATGATACTCTGGCTACTGCTATTTTGTGAAAAATAATTGTCCTTTTTCTTTGATCCAGAAGATTTGTGTCTTCTACCAGCATCCAATAAACTGTGACAGGCACATTTGTTAGTTTGCAAATAGTGTAAACTATCAGATCTTTCAGAGTTCTTGACAATGATATTGACTAGAATTGTGTCACAGATATAACCCCAGCTGGATGATGGCTGGGAAGAAATGATTGTATACATAGCTTGAGTTCCCACCCAACAACATCTACCATATAAAGCTAAACTCCTAAAAATATAACAGAAGATATCAATATAAAGGCCTGATTTTAACTAGCTGCATACTTAAGACCTAGAGTAAAATTCATAATTTGTCGTAGTCTCCGTAGCCAACCTACTCCTATAGTTTACTTATCTCTTTGCTTGAAGCCTTTTTTTTTTCTTTTAAATAAAGAAACCCTTCTTAAACTACATAAATAATTGACTGTTTTCAATGAACAGAATCTAGAGGGGATCAGGAAATATGTCTCAGAGCATTTAAAAACACTTTGGGTTCTTTCCTCTATACTTAGGAAGTCATTATCAGTTGAAGTTGGGAGCACTTAAACTGTTTTCAAGTTTTAAAATACAGATGTTAAAAAAAATTATTAGTTTACAAAACGATCCTTTTAGGAGTTGAATGTTATTCAGTGCTAATTATAACTTTTAATGATTGTAAAGTGCCCTGGGAGACTTTAATGAAGATTGCAAGACTACATTTCTACTATAAATTTTCTTTTCCCATACACAGAGTAAGGATAAAGAAAATGTGTTTGAACACCCAAAAGACAGAGCTAATTGCATAAAGTTCACTAAATGTTAACAGTTTCCTAGTGACCCAGGAGTCATGTAAGGGAATGACAAACACGTATTCTGAGAAATCTTTGGCAGAATTAGTTCTCTGGAGTTTAAAAAAAAGGGCTGAGAAAAATTTAAACAATGATATCTCTTGCTTAGCCTGTAATAGATGTTACTTAAGTCAAAAGTACTGGGGAGAGACACTATAATCTGAGATTCTATTAGGGTAACTTCCTGCTTGTTTCTAATTGACTTGCTGAAAACTGTGTGGTTTGCCAACAGTATACTTCTAAATTAAAATTGTTCACAAAATCTCAAAAGCCAGGGTCATTGGCATTGTAAGTTATATAATTAGTAGTCAAAGTACTCTTCCCTGAAAACATTATTTCTGGACTTAAAATACTTTATCTGAATTGCTTCATACAATGCTTCATTTGTGCTCAGTCATTTAACATTTCTTTCTGCAATTCTTTGCTCTCTTGTGGTTGCTGCAGTTCAAGAGGCTAAGTGGTGCCATTTCTCTTAATTCTTGTTGGATGTGAGCATCATGTTACAGACAGAAGAATAAAGTGTTCTTCCCTTTGGAACTACAGCAAGGCCCTTTGCAAGGTAAGTTATCTCTTCTACAGAATTAAATGGCTTATCAAGTTAGGTAATTTATCTCTAAAGCTGATCACTTCAAGTAAGTAATGTTTATCTCCTGCTTTATTTCACCATTGACACTTAAGATCACAGATGGGGTTTCGATTGTTTAAAATATCCTAAGGATATCCCAAAGAAGTTTCTGTGGGATAGAAACTTTCATTTTAATTCTATAAAATTATATTGGTGTTTTTGGAGGAAAGGAGAACATGATTTATGGATGTGTCAAATGGGTGTAAAGAAAAATGTCTTCCATATTCAAATATTAATCCATCTGTGAATCCTCACAGAGATTAAAGTCCAGACTGGACATGACCACTAATTCCCAAAAAAACAAAAAAAGTGATTTTATCACTACAAATGCTCTTGGCCTTGTTCTTGTAAGAGGTTTCAGGCATTTTGTCAATTTTCCAAATCAAACCAACAATTACGATACAATAATGGTCACAATTTAATGAAGACCTAATTGCCAGGAACTTCTCTAAAGCCCATCCCATACTCCTGGGCATATATCCAGAGAAAACTATAATTCAAAAAGATACATGCACCGCAGTGTTCATAGCAGCACTATTTACGGTAGCCAAGACATGGAAGCAACCTAAATGTCCATTGACAGATGAAAGGACAAAGAAGATGTGTTTCCATACAAATTGTGAAATTTTTTGTTCTAGTTCTGTGAAAAATGCCAGTGGTAGTTTGATAGGGATGGCATTGAATCTGTAGATTGCTTTGGGTAGTAGAGTCATTTTCACAATGTTGATTCTTCCCATCCAAAAACATGGTATATCTCTGCATCTATTTGTATCATCTTTAATTTCTTTCATCAGTGTCTTATAATTTTCTGCATACAGGTCTTTTGTCTCCTTAGGTAGGTTTATTCCTAGATATTTTATTCTTTTTGTTGCAGTGGTAAATGGGAGTGTTTTTTTGATTTCACTTTCAGATTTTTCATCATTAGTGTATAGGAATGCCAGAGATTTCTGGATCCTGCTACTTTACCAAATTCATTGATTAGCTCTAGTAGTTTTCTGGTAGCATCTTTAGGATTCTCTATGTATAGTATCATGTCATTGTAGTGAGGTGGATGGACTTAGAGTCTGTCATACAGAGTGAAGTAAGTCAGAAAGAGAAAAACAAATACCGTATGCTAACACATATATATGGAATCTAAGGGGAAAAAAAAGGTCGTGAAGAACCTAGGGGTAAGACGGGAACAAAGACACAGACCTTCTAGAGAATGGGCTTGAGGATATGGGGAGGGGGAAGGGTAAGCTGTGACAAAGTGAGAGAGTGGCATGGACATATATACACTACCAAACGTAAAATAGCTAGTGGGAAGCAGCCGCATAGCACAGGGAGATGAGCTCGGTGCTTTGAGACCGCCTAGAGGGGTGGGATAGGGAGGGTGGGAGGGACAGAGACGCAAGAGGGAAGAGATACGGGAACATATGTATATGTATAACTGATTCACTTCGTTATAAAGCAGAAACTAACACACCATTGTAAAGCAATTATACTCCAATAAAAATGTTAAAAAAAACAATGGTAATAAATACTCAAAATTCATTATCTCCTTATTTTACTGCATTTTACTATAGGTTATGCTCTTCAGGTTATTTACATCTATTGTGTCTGTGTAGTCAAAATACTACAAAATAGTGGGAAGTAGAACACTTCTTCCCAACTCTGTGTTCAGGGACTTCATATTGGAAGCTTGAACTCAGTCACAATGGTAGTATTACACCATAGAAATCAGCAAACGCTACAAATCAGGACTTGATATATTGTTTTGTCAATTGTTTCTAGACTTAAAAAAGGGATAGAGAAAATGCTAATAATGCAGATTAAACTTAAAAGTAGGTAATGTCTATAGCCATAAAAAAGAAAAGAAAAGAAAAAGAACATGTGGTATATATACACAATGGAATACTACTCAGCCATAAGAAAGAATGAAATAATGCTATTTGCAGCAACATTGATAAACCTAGAGATTATAACACTAAGTGAAGTAAGTCAGACATAGAAAGACAAATACCATATGATATCACTTATATGTGGAATCTAATATATGACACAGACATACTTAATTACAAAACAGAAATAGACTCACAGACATAGAAAACAAACTTATGGTTATCAAAGGGGAAAGGGGGTAGGGTAAATTAGGAGTTTGGGATTAGCAGATACAACTCCTATATATAAAATAAATAAACAACAAGGACCTGCTATATAGCACAGGGGACTGTATTCAGACTGTAAAAAAAAAACCATAATGGAAAAGAATATATGTATACATGTATAACTGAATCACTTTGCTATACACCAGAAACTAATACAACATTGTAAATCAGCTATAATTCATGGGGAAAAAAAAGACTGTAATAGTGGACTAGATTTGTGAATTGATCGTTATATATAAATTGCACATTTCATTTTCTATAATTTCTACATTTATAGTAAAGTATGAAAATTGAGATTTTCTATACTTCAAGCAATTCATTTGCTACAATTAATTTCAAAAAAAATCTAAAATAATGTCTGGAGAGCTCTTCCTGGGCTGTGTAGGATAACTTTATCACTGAGTATGTGGTCTATGATAGGCAGGTTTTCCATAAAAAATTCATCATTCCAATGTCATGAAAACCAGGAAGCAGGCATAATGATAGTTGTATGCTATTTAACTGCTCTATTTCTGTTTCATTTTTTTTTTCATTTGGTTTTCTGAGAATAAGTGTGGAGAAACTGTGACTATTGATTAGGGGTAAATGTCAACATCCTATTATTAGTCTGATGTGTAGACAGACGATTGTATATGGAAGAGGTAGGCTTCCTTGAGAAATTGTGAACAAAGTCAAAAAAATATTATTCCAATTAAATGTAATTGATTTAAATTATTCTGTAATGATATACTTATAAACAATATTCACACAGATTAAGAAAACTATTTTATTCTTTCACTCCTCTTGAAATTCTGACATGATGATTTTATACCTTGCTTTAGTTAAAACTAAATGTTGTTTTCAAAATTTTTTCAAGGTTAACATACTGGCAAACCTATCAGTTTTTAGAAAATTCTATGGATAATCATAGAATGCAAGACTAAGAAATAAATCTATGAAATATAATTTGTATGATGGAAACTTTTGTTTTCTGAAAGCTTCTGTTCACTACCTATTGTATCATATTTGATAATGATGAACACCTATGATTTCTAGAAAATGACATAAAAGGTACTCTTCCTTTTTCATTATATAGAGGGCATTCCTATAATTTTCCTTCTTTCTTATAGTTTTATTCCTTTACCTTCTTACCAACTCCAAAGGTGTTTTTTCATTTGCTTGTTTACTTGTTGAGTTTGTTGCTCTATGTGTTTCTGTTATTGTTTTTATCATTCCTCTCATTAACTTTATTCCACCTAAGTGTGCTACAAAGTCAAAACTAATTTTCTAGATTCCATCCTAGAAAGCTGACAACATCCTTTTAGTCCTTTGTGGGTATTTTAGGTTGTTCACATTCATCAGAAAAGAGCATTTACATATACACCCTATTATATTTAAAATAGATAACTAACAAGGACCTATTGGATAGCACGGGAAACTGTACTAATATCTTGAAACCTATAAATGGAAGATAATGTAAAGAAAAGAATATACATATATATGTATAATTGAATCACTTTGCTGTATATCTGAAACTAACACATTGTAAATCAACTATATTTCAATAACAATTTTAAAAAATAATTTACAAATACCTTTTTCTATGTAATATATACCATGTATCAGAGCATAACTTGATGCATTTCTAATTTTAAAGACTCCCTGGACTTCCCTGGAGGTGCAGTGGTTAAGACTCCATGCTTCCAACGCAGGGGACATGGGTTCAATCTCTGGTGGGGGAACTAAGATCCCACATGCCACACTGTGCAGCCAAATTAAACAAAACAATACAAAAAGACTCCCTTTTCCTCAGGAGTAGAATGAAATAAACAAAAAGAGGAATATAGAAACACAGCCCTATCACACTCAAATGATTAGAAGGAGACCTTCTCTTTGTACTCAGAATCTAAAGGTAAAGAAAAAGAGCTAACATTAACAGTGCTCTTCTGCATAGCTTTTTAATTTTTTTTTCTAGAATGGGCTGCACTTGATAGGCTAAAAATAAAGTATGGCAATATTTCATTATTTTCAAATGTGTTCTCTCTGATTTTACTGTCCCTAGTCGTAAACATATCAGAAGGTATTTCTGTAATTAGAAAAAAATTGGGTTTACTTATTAAAACATCCAGTAGAGTCTAATAGATATTTTCTAAAAACTCAGTCTCGAATACCAGGCCAATAATTTGCCTTTCCACAACTCGGTTCTTTCCTTTGGTTCAGAAATCATCAGTGGCAAAGGAAGAGTGGTCCACTGTACAATATTCCCTTTCTACCCCCTTTTCCCTTCTTATTATTCTAGGGTCTTGGCTGTGAGAGGACAGAAAGAAAGGTGCTAAGGTTATTTTATTTGCCTGTTGCTGTATTAATTATCTCTTTGGATGATATTTTCTGGCCATGTGCCTGCTGTTGTTGCAGACACTCCTGTGGTTGCTTCACTGCATTTATGTTTACTTTTCAACCCTCTACAGTGACATACTGCCCAATTCTCTGACTTGGGACATGACCTCCCCCATTGTGATCTGTGACAGCACCCTCCGTCTCACTGTATGTTCTGTGGTCTGCCACAGGAACTTCTGAAGTTCCTCCTTCTGAAGTTCCTCCACCCTGGTAACCCCTCCTAGGTTGGGTCCCTTCATAATGACTCAAGCCTTCCATTTCCGTGGACTTCACTTAGTCCATAGAATGCTACACATCCTAGTTCCGCTAAATGGTCAAAGTACAATTTTCCAAATGACAATCAGTCTCTTTATCCCATGTTTGCAAACTGTTGCAGCTTGCATTTAGTCTTTATATTTTTCACTTGATAAGCAGAACCAGCAGCTGTGCTCACACAATTCCCAGCTTCCAGGGTACAAATATCCCTCTGTACTCAAAAGTCTCTCACTCTATGTGGTGGGCCGAATAATGACCCCCCCACAAAGATATATATGCCCTAATTCTCAGACCTTGGAAATGTGTTAAATTATGTGGCAGAAAGGACTTTGCATATGTGATTATATTAAGTATCTTGAAATGGATAGATTATCCTGGATTTTCCAGGTAGGCCCAGTATAATCTCCAAGGTCCATGTAACAGGGAAGCAGAAGGGTAGAGAAGGAAATGAGACGCAGGAAGCAGTGGTTGGAGTGTTGTGGACAAGGAATGCCAGCAGCCTGTAAAAGTAAAAAAAGGCAAAGATGTTTCCCCCTATAGCCTGCAGAAGGAATGAAGCTCTAGAGATACCTTGATTTTAACCCTATAAGACCCAATTTAAATTTCTGACTTCCAGAACAAAACAATAGTTAATTTGTGTAGCTTTAAACCACTAGTTTTTAATTTGTTGCAGCAACAATCGAAAACAAATACACTAAACTATTCAAGAAGCTATATGAAGATGGTTCTCTAGTTTCTGCAGCCCAGCAATTCTGTAACTCAAGACTGAAAACCTGGCTTTCCTTCTTGAAAACTATATATATATATATATATATATATATATATATACACCCATAATTTGGAAAGTAGAGGAGAAAAGTCAAAACACTCTCATAAAATTTATCAGTGAATCTCCTTCTGAATTTCTGGTCTTAAGTTTGATGGAGTGATAAAGATTAAGTTTCCAATTTCATCTGGCATAAATGTGTATTACACTTCTCAGTAATCTTAGGATGTGTGTAAATCAGATTCCCAGCAGCAAATAAATGGCACATTCAATATTTTTCATAAAGAGTTTAATAACAGGACAACTGACAAGTGTGTAGAAAGAGTAAAGAAAAGCATAAAAGGTGGTGCAGAACCCTGAGGCTCTGACAACCTTATCAAATGAAGAGGAAGAATTTATCAGAAACTAGAGAAGAAAGTTAATGAGAGGCTGCCTTGAGAAGGGCTGTGACCTTCCCTTGAAGTTGCAGTCATACCAAAGTGACCCACACACCTTCCTTTCTCATACTTTCCATATCTGCCAGTGTCCTCCGTTGGCTAAAACCGAACAGGAGCCAGAGGGCAAAAGAATCCAGTGTTTTTCATGTGATGTAGAGAGATGAATGGAGAAAGATGGAGAAAATTGGAGAGCAGTTATTGATGAGCAAATGAGAGACATCTCACACAGAAACCTTGTGAACATGTTTTCCAAGCTTTAGGCCTTCATCCAAAATTCTGGAGAATAGGAAAATCATGGTTCGACAACATGTAACAAATAATTACATGGAATAGGAAATGTAATAGTAGAAGTATAAATGAGTCACTAAGGACACACAGAGGGGAAATTAAACTCCATTTGGAGATGCAAGATAGGTCTTTTTAGATTAAAAAACATTTGTCATTTGCAGTGATTATATGCAGCTGTACTTCAAATGGATCATAAGAAGGGGATCATTTTATAGAAGAAAGTTTCTATTAGACCTCATGACTAAAACAGAAAACTAAAGTATAAGATGCCTTGACTTTTTTATTTCATTCCTGACATTTCTGGCTCCAAATAAAATTGTATTATTTTAATCCTTCTAAAAAGGAGAGTCTGACTCCACTTTTGACACTTGAATGCTGACCACTTTTAGACCCCACTCTTCTCTCTTCCCCTCTTGCCCCACATGTGGACAAGCAAATAATGCCTGCTTGTGGCCTCCCTTACCACTGATGAGAAAGTTCAAACCATGGGAACTGCAGCCCACAAACCCTTCAGCCTGCTCCCCCTGCACAACCACAAGGAAAACCAAAGCCCTTCTGACGATTAAGCCATTTCTGACCAGCTTAAATGACTGTTCTTCTCTTCAAAAAAATTTCCATATATAAGGAAAAAATCTTTTCATATCCCGTTAGTGTATGTGTGGTGTCATGGTGTGGACACATTAATTATGGATGGAATAGAGGTAACTCTTGTGCTCTGGGGACAGCCTGCAAAACACAATAGTATAGAGAAGAATTGGCTTAAAACCTTATCTTTAAAAAGATAAGTGATAACTTTTAATTAAATATATGCTTTAATGAAAGAAAATCACTAAATAATAATTGGTCCTTTATTCATCTATGAGATATGCAAGAGACTTAAACACATTCTTCAACCATTGTACTGAGAATCAAAATTGTAATTCCATTTATTCATTCCATGTTTCCAATTACCGAATGCTTAATCAGCCTTGTATGTCCGAGATCTTGCCCTCACACCTGGCTATCCCATCCATTTACTCCCCAGCCCTTCCTTGTTCTGATATGGTGCCAGAAATACCGTCTTTTTATCTTCTCTTCAATGGGGTGGTTAATAATTCAACTTTCTTTGCTAAGGATACCTAAACTCTCTCTGCTAATTGCTCACTTGTTTTATGGTAAGGTCAGGTTCATTATAAAAGCAAACTTGATTCCTAAATGACATGCTGAAATGTGGGTAAGGAGTCAAGGAATGGGTTAGATTTTTTTATGTATGTAGACCTCTGTTTAAAACTGACACGACCCCAGCTATTTTGACAGCTACAAACTCAATCACAATATTTTTCTGAGTGGGAGCAATCCTGGGCCATCTGCTTCCAACACTGACTTCTTTCCCAACCTCTAACCCTTACCATATCAGGTCCTCCTTCTATTTCCTTTTATGTTATCTTATGCTAACTTCTATTGCTACAATGTTTACACTTGAGCAGTCTGAAAGTTTGAGGGAAAATGATGCTTTGGACCTCTTGCACTAATGCCATTGTAAAATGGTCACTTTGATTACTAAATTGCTTTTCAGAGCTATGAAAGTCATCTATTCCTTTTCTCTTTTTCTTTATTTTTTCTCTGGGTTCTCATTTTTAACATAGAAACAGTAGCCTTACTTTACGTCAGCAGACTCTTGCTTGGTTTCACTGGTCAATATTATTACAGTGTTTTGAACCCTTTAAAGATTCGATAACCGTTGGTGCTGATTTTTAATTTTATGTCCCACAAATGGACACAGTTCATGTTATTTTCACGGAAGATATCTCATGGTATTATAATTTAAATTACTGCAAGTTTTCCCATTTCTTTCCTATAGTAGAGTATGATATTCAGTTCTCATCAATGACAAGTAATGAGACCGAAAATGTGAATTCATGTTAAATGATCATCCTGTTTAAGAGTACCAGAGAACATCTCACATAAATCCCATTGCCTTATATATAGCTCAAAGGTGTAAATAAGAAGATCAGAAAAATGTATTCCATGAAAGCCAAAAGAAGACAATTATATAGTGAGGAAATTTAGCTCTACATCAGAAGCACGCAGGATATGAAGAAGAATGTTTATGTAATAGGTGTTCAAATACACAAGTATTTGTGAATAATGGAAAAAGGCTTTCTAGAATTTTTGTTCAGTAGTATAAAATGTGGAAGAAAAACTGAAACAATCTATTTGTTTATACTGAATTTAGTATAAGGGAATTTTTTTTAAAAACCCCAATAAATCTTTATTTAAATAGTTCAAACAGCCATTCCCAGGATTTTAGGAACTTGCATCTCCTCTCTGTTTTATTACAATGCCTAATCCTTTTTAAAAGCTATATCAGCTTTTCCTATTTTATAAATTGAAGTGAATAAAAAGTTCACTTTACAAATAGATAGCTAGTGGGAAGCAGCCGCATAGCACAGGGAGATCAGCTCGGTGCTTTGTGACCACCTAGAGGGGTGGGATAGGGAGGGTGGGAGGGAGATGCAAGAGGGAGGAGATATGGGGATATATGTATATGTATAGCTGATTCACTTTGTTATAAAGCAGAAACTAACACACCATTGTAAAGCAACTATACTCCAATAAAGATGTTAAAAAAAAAAAAGTTCACTTTACAAAGTTCCCTTCAGGTAACTAGATATATCTTAGTGGGTCCCAAAATATGATTTAAGAACATACTATATGAAACACTGAAAGTCTAATGATGAAGTTATTTGTTTCTATTTTCTCTCAATTCTTTTTTTTAAGCCGATTGTTTTGTTTTACTTTTATTTTCTTTTTCAAACTCACTTATTTGCAGTGAAGTAACAATTCTGAAGGTGGCCTTTCAACAGTGGCTTGAAAATGTATATCATCAGGAAGCTTAATAATTCAGCAGAGCAGAAAACATTCCATTAATTCTCACAGAAAAGGAAAACAACAACAAAGTTTAGTGAGGGAAGTTTTTCTTATAGGAAGCTATTAGAAATCCTTTCTTGTTGATGAAACTTTTCTAATTCATTGGCAGCTTTCTTAAATTAGTCTGATATCATGTGTTGGCAAAGAAGAACACCTTCAGAATTACAGTTTCTAGAATATTACATACGTGTATATATAAATATATGGAATTTTATTTTATTAATACAGACTATAAACTCAGTTAATATAGTGCTATTGCTTTTGTTTTATATTCTTTGTCATGAAACTGCCTTGTACTAGAATGAATGCCTCATATATTTGGGTAGTTAAATAGATGGGCTGCTTCATCTTGACCTTTGGAGAGGCTGTACTAAATTGGGGGCTCATTTCATTGCTTTTACCATTTACAGCCCTGTCTTCCAATGGCAAGGGTGTTCAAATGTTTTCTAATCACGCACGTACCTTTACCAAAAGGTCAGAATACTAAAATGCTATGTATCAGGGATGGAAATTATGTTTCATTTCTCCCACACAAGAAATTCTAATTAGAAGTGCACTACATTCATTCTCTTGGGTCAAAGTTGGCCATGAGTATCATAGCACTGCATTGAGGACTATAGCGCGCGCGTGCGCGCACACGCGCGCGCACACACACACACACACAGAGCAAGCAACATATTCTCTAGACCTTTATTGACAATATCATTTCTTTCAATATTTTGTACATTTTTTCATGGACTTTGAAATACCCTTTCAGACTGTTCTTCAGAAGGTCTTTACTGCACAGCTAAGAAAGCAAACCAAAAAAACATTATGTTATTTTGTGGGTCAACTCTGGAGCTCATTTCCCCAAAGGAATATGCCATTCTACCATTCTACTCAATTCCACAAAACAGTAACAACAAAATCTGAGCAATATATATCTGTATGCTAGAAGCAAGGAAGAGCAAGTCCCCAGCCCTGACAGGAGGTTGATCAGAACACAATCTTGGAGAAAGCTAGGCAGAAGAAACATTTAGAAGGCAAAATGACACATGCACTAAACAGAACAAGAAACTTGCTGTGTAAGCATAAGGGAATAATAGATTTATTTATTTACTTATAGCTACTTACCTTATATAAACCTCATTTCTCTCAAGACTAAATTTTTGAAGATTATTTTATAGATTGCTTATCTGTCACATTCTTCTTATCATTCGTAAAATATTTTCTTGTGTAGCTCTACCACAATTTGTTAAGCCTCTCCTTACTGACGAATATGTATGTTGTTTCAGCCTTTTACTATTCTAAAAACAGAGTAAATGCTGTATGTGTGTATGTGTGTGTGTACACACACATTTGCATGCATGTGCCTATATTTGTGTAAGAAAAATTTCCAGAATTAGATTTGCTATGTCGACAGCTAGATGACTTAAAAATGTGTGAAATATTGCCAGATTTCCTTCTGACGATATTGAAACAAGTTAGGTTTCAACCGATGATTAATAAGTGCATTTCTTGCACTTTGGCTGCTCATGTCTACTCTTATCCATTTGATCTTTGTCAGTATCTTAGGAGAAAGTTATTAGCATACCATTCATAATATGTACACACCCACGCACACGCACACCCACACCCACTATTGTGCACTTTAGAAAAAACAAATTTGTCTTCCAGTACAAAACTATTCATTGTCTAAAGTTTACCCTCCCAGGTTATGAGGTTCCACTTCTATGCATTAACTTTGAGCTATTGTGTAACTTCCAACTCTGTAAGTTGTAGGTAACTGGGAGATATGTAGATTCTGTCCTGTCTATTAATGATTTAATTGACTTGCCACTACCAAAAATTACCTTTGTCTTAATATTCCTTTATTCCATATTAATTTAGGCTCTTTTTATTTTTCCTTTGAATCAGTTAAAATATCTGCCTAGTTCTGTCATATCATTGAGTAAAACAAATGTTTTAACCTGGTTCATATTTATATTTCTATGTGAGTCATGATTTTATCTTCTTATAAAAATTATATTTTAAGAGTATACAGGTATACAGGTATGCCATATAGTGTATGTGTGTGTGTATACACGTATCATACCTATCTATCCGTATCTATCTACCTATTTATAATTATGCATATTTTAATCATTTATGTCAAAGAAACATTGCACTGGATGGAGTTAAACAGGCAGGGAAGACTTTAAGATTATAGAAGTAGGGATAAAATCTATTGCAATAGGGGAGAGGGATTTAACTCAACTCCATTGAAAGAAGAGGTTAGAGTGTTTTTAAGTGCTAGAGTCAGATAGTGAAAAAGTACTGCAGGGTGGACATTAGGAGGAAATTTGGTCTATGTGATTAGGCCCACCTTTGTTTGCAAATTTGTGCTTATTGAAGTTAAGCCCCTACCCTCCCATAGAGACTAGGAGATAGAGGCCCTAACTTTCTTGATGATTTCAATGGGATGGTTCCCAGGTCCTTGAGAACATTCCTCAGGTGTGAAACTGATGAGAGGCTGGAAGAAATTTTACATCTGAAAGGAGCAGGGAAAGAAAATACAGTATGATGTTTTCTAGAGTAAATGCTCTAGGACAAGGGAATTCAGGGACCTAGGGTCAGGAAGGAGCTGTCTAAAGTTTAGTGAAGCTGAGGAAAACATTAAGGCAAGCTTGGTCATTTGTCAAGTTTCACACAACAAGCTAATAATAAAACTTAATTTTGACATGGCTCTCTGAATTTCTTTTCAGTACTCACCCTTGTTGCTAACATTCGTCATTCTCTTCCACTGCCCAGCATTTGACCTCCATTTCTGTGTTGACAATTCTGCATCTCCCATCACCAAAGCTGATAATACTAGTTCTTTACTTTCCCAGCTTTTCATGTTTGTAAGACTTAGCATATTCTGAAGGTTGTACAAGTCAGATATGTCCGTCCCATGATCTAAATCACAACGGAGGTGAACAAGCAGGGAATTATCATAACCCATCTTAGGAAGCATGGCAGCAGGAGCCACATCTAACTGCAAGTGGGTATGGTAGCAGAAGTACTGGCTGAGGCAATTAATGCTCAGGAGGTGGTACAAGCTTTCAGGAATAAATTCAAGGGTTATTTGGCATTATTTTTAGCATTTCTCTTAGATATGTGACCCCCAAAGTTCGTTCTTTTGTTCTTCAAAAACTTGAGTCACTTACCTCTTTTAATAATTCCCTTACCTGCTTTAGTTAGCTAGAGTATGTTTCCAGTTCTTGCACCTAAAGTGCCAAGGCTATTCTGCTTAGCAATTGCTTCCACAGCAATAAGATGGTAACAAATTTACTCTTTAAGAAGGAAAGAAAAAGAATCTATATATCCTCCTTTATATATCATTACCTTAAGGGAAGTAAATCCAAACACATGAATTCTAAATTTTTTGGTTTTATTTAACACATTTAGTTTTTGTGATTTTTACTTTTTCAGAATGAATTTTTTTATATTGCTTTTATAGGTAAATCCTCTAGTTATATTTACTAAGGAAATAACAAGATGCCAATCTGCATTTACTCGTCTATGAGTTGCTCCAATTTGTTGGCATATTTTCAAAATGCAAAGGACATGAGATTTTTAGTGGAAAGCAAAATTGTTCACACTGTTGGCCCTTGTCAGATGAATACTTCAAGTGAAAACATTCAGGCAAGCTTCAAAGTTGTAACTATGAGTAATCCTCCTGATGACTCAGCCATTTAGCACTTACTTGGTTTTCTAAAGAGCCAATAGAGAGACTATTTGAAAGGAATGCACCTCTTCCTTAATTTTATTTTAATTACCTAAGTACCTAAGAGGCTTCAAAACATTGACCCATCTATATTACCTAGCTTGAACTCTGTCTGCACCACTATAAAATGCTTCTCTTTGCAGCATTTGTTTTTCTGTTGATTTTTAATTTTTTAAATTTCAGTAAAGTATGCATAACATCAAATTTACCATTTTAATCATTTATAAGTGTACAGTTCACTGGCATGAAGTACATTCACATTGGTGTGTAACTATCACTACCATCCACCTCTAGAATTTTTTCATCTTGCAAAACTGAAACCTTGCACTTTTTAAACAATAAATCTGCATTCTCTGTTCCACTCAGCCCCTGATAACCACCATTCTACCTTTTTTCTCTATGAATTTGACTATTTTAAGTACCTCATATATGTGCGTACAGCATTTGTCCTTTTTGACTGGCTTATTTAACTTAGCATAATGTCTTTAAGGTTCATGCATGTGGTGGCATGTCTCAGAATTAATTTCCTTTTAAAGTTGAATAATCTTCCATTCTATATGTATACCATACTTTGTTTATTCATTCAATTGTCAATGTACACCTGGGTTGCTTCCACCTTTTGTCAATTGTGAATAATGTTGCTATAAACATGGGTATAAAGATATCTGTTTATGTCCCTGGGTTTAGTTATTTTGGATGTATACCTAGCAATGAGATTACTGGATCATATGGTAATTCTACTTTTAGTTTTTAGAGGAACTAACTTACTGTTTTCCATAATGGTTGCAACATTTTAAAATATTCTCACTACCAGTGCACAAGGGTTCCAATTTCTCCACATCCTTACTAATACTTGCTATTATTACTTCAAAAAATAATAAGCATTCTAATGAGTATGACATGGTATCTCATTGTAGTTTGGATTTGCATTTGCCTAATAATTAGTGATGTTGAGCACCCTTTTATGTTCTTTTGACTATCTCTGTGTCTTCTTTGGAGAAATGTTTATTCATCTTTGATTATTTTTAATTGGACTGTATTTTGTTGTTATTGTTAAGGTTTAAGAGTTCTCTATATATTTGGATACCAGTCCATATTTGATATACAATTTACAAATATTTCCTTCCATTCTGTGGGTTGCCTCTTTACTCTGATGATAGTATTCTTTGCACAAAAGTTTTGAATTTCGATGAAGTCCAGTGTGTCTATTTCTTCTTTTGCTGCCTATGCTTTTGGTGTCATATACAAGAAATCATTGTCAAGACCAATGTCGTGAAGCTTTCCTCTTATGTTTTCTTCTACGAGTTTCATAATTTTAGCTCTTGAGTTTAGGTTCTAGATCCATTTGAATTCATTTTTGTATATGATGTTATGTAAGGATCCAACTTGATCCTTTGCGTATGGATATCCACTTTTCTCCAGCACCATTTGTTGAAAAGACTGTTCTCTTCCTCAAGATTGTTTTGTCTACTTGGGGTCCCTTGAGATACCCTATAAATTTTAGAATGGATTTTTCTGTTTCTGCAAAAACATTCTTGGGATTTTAATAGGGATTGCATTGAGTCTGTAGAGTGCCTAGAGTAGTATTGGCATCTTAACAATATTGATTAAGCATGGAGTGCCTTTCCATTTATTTATGGCTTTAATTTCTTTCAGCATTGTTTTGTAGTTTTCATTTTACAAGTCTTTCACCACTCTGGTTGATTCCTAAGTATGTTATTCTTTTTGATGCTATTGTAAATGGAATTAAGAAGGCTATTTTATTCACTTTGAGGATAGACTTGTAACCTTATAGAAGTTTTGTGCTTCTAAGGTGTCATGAAGTAAATGGCAAAATTGGAAATATAATTCAGATACTCTGCTTTCAACTCCAGTTCATTTTCTGTTACCTTCTAACACTAAATCCTGAAATATTATTAATTTTATGTACGAGAAAGTGGTAGTTGAAATATTAGTCATTTAGCATTAGGAGGACACTAATGATGTAAAGTACTCCAAAATTCTGTGAATTTGCTATAAAGAAACTTTATGAGAGAATTCTAGTAATTTTTCTACATGGTCAAAGTGTTGAAGCAGAGTTCAAAACAAATAAATGACCTACCCAAGTTCATATTGTAACTTTGAAGCCCAAATAAATTAAAAAGGTAAACAAATTAACCCTGTGAATGAACTCTGTGGCATCATCTGAAAATCGAAGACAGAATTTGAAAGCTAAAATCCAAGCTTTCTAAAGTTGAATACAGTATGTCCCTATTGATAAAACCCAAATGTTTTCTGAACGATACAATCAGGTATTATTGCCTTCCTGGCTTGAGAGTTTATTAGTTATTGCTGGAATGTGAACAATTAATGCTACTGCAAATATGCAACATCACAATATAATTGATTTTATTTATCTCAATATTCAAAGTAATAATATGCAGCTCAATAATAAAAGCATATTAGGAGTAAAATCTTTAGGACTTCCCAGAACCTATTAGTGACTAATGAAATGTGTTTTAACAGTTATTCTGTTTTTTATAAATAGGATATTAATTGTCATCTATGAAATTATCAAATATTTCTGTAACTGATCAAATGCCATGTTTGCAATTGTTTGGTGAGAGTTTTTCTTAGTAAAGCTGGCTGGAAATTAAATTGGTCTAAATTTTGTGAATGTTAACATGGTAATATGAGTCAAGAGCCTCCTTAAAATCCAGACTCTGTCTGACTAATAATTTTGTGAAAGAAAAATATAGGAATACTATATTGATTTCATGAATTGTCCATTGAAGGAACCATATTGAGTTCTTTATAATAGCATAAATTGGAAACTCAAATTTTGAAATAGACTACTATGCTATTATTTAAAACAATGCTGCTGAAAACATGGACAGGATTAAATGGTAAAAATATAACTTCAAGTAAAAAAAATCAGGATGAAATAATACATAACCAGTTTATCCCATTTTGTAAAATAAGCTAAAACAAACACACCACATACTATGAACACCCACATGAACCCACACTGGAGGGAACAGAGCTGAAGGAAACATTTAAAAATATGAATGCTGATTATCTTTATATATTAGCATTACAGTTTATAATAATTTTTAAAGTAATTTTCTTTAAAAATTTGTTTTTAAAAAATCACATCTTATGTGACGATCTAAAATTTTATATTTATATATTTTATAAGTGAATCCTTTATGTTTAAACGTAAATCTTACTGGGGGAAAGGGTGGAGGGAAGGGATAGTTAGGGAGTTTGGGATTGACATGTACACACAGCTATATTTAAAAAGGATAACCAACAAGGACCTACTGTATAGCACAGGGAACTCTGCTCAATGTTATGTGGCAGCCTGGATGGGAGGGGAGTCTGGGGGAGAAAGGATACACGTATATGTATGGCTGAGTCACTTTGCTGTGCACCTGAAACTATCACAACACTGTTAATTGGCTATACTCCAATATAAAATAAAAAGTTAAAAAAAATGAAGCTATCACAAAATAAAATAGAAAAAGTAAATTTTTCAAATTTTGTCTCAGAAAATCAGCAAATCTTTTCATATATTATGTATAGTCACTTTATAGCAGTTTTCCTAGTAAATGAATAAAATGTATATTTTAAAAATAAGGGCACATTTTCTGACAACATAAAACACAAAAAAAGCATATGTTTAATCCTCTTTCCCCATCTAATTATTTCTATTCTACCTTAGTGTTTTTCTTTAAGGTTTGCTACATTGGCAATGCCTGTTTTCATACTCTTTCTTTAAATATATAATTTTTAAGAGATGAGCAGGCATTGTGCTATTTATTTTCCACATTGAATACTTTTGTTGATAGTTAATAATTCACCAATTGTGGTTTCTCTCTGTGAAGGGGGTTTTGGGATTTCCCTGAAGGACTGTAACAGCGGTCCCAGGATTCAGTATTTTTAAATTGAGGTTTCTGTACTATCCATGCAGAATGGAACTTCTGAATATTTAACAAGGAGAACTGATAAGCTGCAAACTGAAGTAAGCTTTCTTCTTTTCCCTAAATAGCTTTTTAAAGGTTTTTTTTATATATAATTAATTATCTTTCTTCGTGTCATATTTAAATGTAGGACCAATCTGAGAAAAAAGTAGAGTATTTGAGGCACTTCTGTGTATGGGGAGAGGGGAAATGGAACAGAGATTAATTAGAAACAATTCAGTGAATCTTTAAAACAAATTATAGTCCTTGGATATTGTTGACTGAGGCAGGCCTCATTCAGATGGAGTCTGTTACTCCAAAAGCAAATAGAAAACTGGATGCTAAGGAAATGATCACAAGCTGGAATTCTGAATTAACTGCCATCCTTAAAGTTCCAGAGTAAATGTCTGAAATTTTGTAATTTTGTGCACACCAAGACACTTCACAAAATCAGCATGTGAGAGCTAGACAGGAACTCAGGCATCCTGTGTTTTTCTTGTAGATGTGGAAACTGGGGTTCAAGAAAATAACCTGCATTCTTTAGCATTAGCGTTCTAAAGAAAAACAAAGTTTTATTTACAACTTATCTTTGAACTATAAATCTTTATGAACATAATCGTTGTTGTCCCCGAGCAAACTATATCTTACTTGAGTCAACTGAGATACAGGCAGTTACAGCAATAGTTACTCATTACCATTTCAGTTCTATCTCAGTATCCAAATTGAAAGGCAAAGCATAAACGACTGCTTGTGTTTGAGGAAAGAAGCACTCGTCTGAGCAACTATTCAGAGACCAAATATACAAACTGACAACGGTCAAACCATATGTACAAAACAGAACTCTGACCCACAGTCTGCAGCAACCAATTTTAGCAACTGTAGACTAAAAACAGTCAGGACTTGGTCCTTAACTACTAGCTTTCCTAATCATTTGCCGTTACTCCAATTTAGAACCAATCAGAGAAAAACAAATATGCTCCCTTACCCAATCACATAGGACGTCTCCTCTCCAGCTCCCCCATGCAAACAACTTCCAATCAGAGCAGAAGTGAAGCCCTCCCTTTTTTCCACTATAAAGCTTTTATACTACCCTGCCTGCATTTGAGTCTCTCCCAAGTGCAAACAATGATGGCTGACACCCTTGCTTTAGCAAACTCTTAATAAATAGCTTCTGCGTGTTCTCATTTGGGTGGTCTTTGCTTATTGCCACAATATATTTAAATGACCAAATAGTTTATTGTCTAATTGTAACCACTGGTGAGAGTGAAATAAAAATGAGAGTGAAATAAATAAAATGTTATTAATAGAAACCTCAGTATTCTAGATATAATCTAGGAGTTTCTGGATAAATTTGGATGGTTAATCTGATCCAAGAAAAACAACCAGAGACAGAGAGCAAACCCATATTGTGCTTGATTAGATGGGATTAGACATCTCTCTTCTCCTTTTTCCTTTTCACCAATTCTGTTTCTCCGTTCTTTCCTTTCTACAAGTCCCTAGCCCTCCTTTTCTTAGATTCATTATGTATACTTTAAAAACAATCAGCTGTTTTTATGGAATAAAATTAGATAATCCATTATGACATTAAAATCTAGTTGTATCAACCATTTTATTAACAAGATCAATTCATTTGTTAACAACAAAAGTGTTTGCAGTTAACTTTTTTGGTAAATATGGAGTTGGTACAGTCCAATCAAATAACAAGGGTGAGAAAAAGGTGAAGAGAGAGAAATGAAGAGAGAATGATTTACAATTGTTGTATGAGTGTGTGTGTGTTAAAGTTGGCCACTCCCATTTTGCACTTTGAGCTCACGGTAATGGTGCATTTCTATTATTTTACTTTATTTTGTTTTCTATAATTCCTTTAGACTACATTGAAAAAAAGGGATAGACAAATATTTGTGCTCTTACCACTTAACCATGTGAATCTTCTCCCACTGTTTGTGGTAATAAAAAGCTAGCCATACATTATTGCTGGCTATAGCACATGTTTGAGTTAATGAGGAGATGATTACTGTCTAAATAGCTCATTCCTGTTAACTTCTCTATAGTTCTCTTCAATGCAAAGGTCATCAGCACATTCTGACATTCTAATTAGTTACAGGGCTGAGTTTTCCAAAAGCATCAGGATCAGCAGGAGGAACTGCCAGGGTTTGACTTTTCCAGAAATAAACTCCCCTTAATTAATCATTGTATATCATAGCAATTAAAAGTTGGGAACAGGGGCATCTGAATGATTAAGCAGAGTACAGCCACATGGTGGTTAAGTTGAACCATGATCTGGTTTCATTCTAACTTAGTCAGGATTTTTGGTTTATTTTATCACTTGTACAGACACGAAGTGTTTACCTCTTCAAGATATTGCAGGATACTCAGAATAATTTATCAAGCAATATATATAAAATGGCCATCACCAAAGAGCAATTCCATATTTTGTACCTTTTTAATGTATCAAAATGTCAATTATTCTGCAGGAAATAAAAGTCAATTTTCAAATACTTCCTTTCTGTACTAAACAGTTATTTGTTGAAGAGAACATGTCTTCTCTATGAATTTTCTTGTTAGCCTACATAACATAAATTTGAAGCTATAATTGGATTATGAATGGAGTAACTAAAGGAAAGTGGTGTTTTACTGTTACCAAGCAATACTGGAAAAAAAGAGGAAATTAACACCTCACAGAGATTTTATTTCTCAAAGCTTTTATAGCATTGTTAAGAGCCTAGTTATGCCAGGCTCCAGCATACAGGCAGGATAATTCCTGTTTAATAAGAGAATGGCTGATTTATCCTAAACTTGAATAGTAAAATACAAAAGGACAATCCCTGTCAGGCACTTGTCTTGACACAGAGCTATTCTTCATAATTGTCATTGTACTGCAAAGATCTGAAAGCTGATGTATTTCTACTGCAGATATTCTCAAGCAGCACAGAAAATACCTTATCCTTTATTTATTATATTATTAGAATATACAGAGATCTGCAAGATTCTGCCCCAAGTCCTTATTTACTGCAAAGATGCTGTTTCCATATTTAGCACCAAGCATATCATAGAAGAAATCTCACTGTTAAGTCAGCCTTTTTGATAGTTTATTTTTCCCTGTTGGCTTCGAAATAGTTTCAAAACGTAAAAGAAAAATTAAAATTTAGAAATTACAGGTTAGAGAATATTGCAGATGACAGATTTTATTCTCTTCTACAATCTGGCACAGCTCCCACAATGTGCGAGCTTTTGCGGTCAATACTTAACGCATTTTGGACCAACTTCCCTTCTAAATTATACCATGAGCAAATCTCATTAACTTTTCAAAACTATTCAGTTAATTCAAGGTCAGGAACCCCTGGTATTTATTGCCTGATACAGCATGGTCGGGTACACTGGCAGGCACACAGTCAGTATACTGTCTGAGAATTGAAAGGGAATTTAGCAAGTAATGATTTATCTCCCACTCCATGCCCCACCCTCCAGGGAGATTTAAAATTCCATAATATGATTTTGGAGGATCCTTGCAGGTCTCTAAATGGACTCAGACTACATATATTTTATGAAGTAAGTAATATTGATTTTTAATGAGAGATATGACCTTTCTTCTCTAATGTATCTGAGATCTTTCAAGATTTTCATCCTCAAAAGCGACAGATATACTTCAAGGAGATATTAGGTTCAGACTGTTTCAAAAATGAAAACTTGCCCTCAAATGGATATCCTATGACCTTGAGTCCATGTATACACTTTTCAGAGTATGTAATTTGATAAAGCTTTGTTTTTGCTATTTATTGAATAGTATTGGTAGCTAAAAGAGCTTCTTAAAATATGTGGTGTTTCATAGAGTTTAGGAGCTGCATATTTTATTCCTTAGAGTAAGAAATGAACAAAAAAATGTGTGCTTAAAAGTAAGTTTTTAAAAACTAAAATTATTCTCTTACAGATTATATTTTATAATCCAGAGTTTTTAAAAAAAGGTATGCATGCATAGATCATTCTATCAAATATATATTAATGCAATTTTATTTCTTAGATAGTTTATCCTTATATGAAGTTAATAAAAACAATATTTTTCATTCCTTAGAACAAGAAATGAAAAAAAATGGCTTAAAGGCAGTATTTAAAAAAATTGAAATCTGTAATATGTGTATATATTAATCTATTTATTCACTTATCCACCTGTCTTTGTTTTTAGAATTTCTATTTATGTGTGATAATCTGGCACTTCAGTGGGCTCTGTATGTCTAGATGTGAGTCTCTTTTCTTTCGTGCTTATCAACACTTGATGAGACCATTCAAAATAAAGACTCATTTATTTACTCAACTCTTGCAAGTAATATTCTTTCTTTATTTTTCCTATTCTCTTTTTCTGGAACTCCTTTTATTCACATGTTAGAGAGCTTGGATTTATAAATTTTGCTTTTTATTTTTACTTATTTCTTTTGGTAAGACACACTCATGCCAGACTCTAACTCAGTGCTAGTGACACAAATATACAGTTAACTGAAACGATTCGGTATCCAGTAAAGATAGTTATTGTAACAACATCACATTTCTGCTACAGTAATGACAATTTCTGTGGTAGCAGTAGCAGAAGTTGTGGCACTATCAAGCTCCCAGGGCAAATGTGTCAATAAAACAAGTTATTATGTCTACTAGTTTCCTTTATGGAACAGTTATACAACCAGATTTTAGACTTTGTTGTTTTTTAGCTCACCGTAGGATTTAATAGCTTATCAGATAATTCTGTGAGCTAACCAATGTTCTTTAATAAATTTATTTTTCTGATGAAATCAGTGAGAAACTGTTTCTATTCTTCACAATCATGAAACTTGACTTTTTCAGATGCCAACGCGTAGTGCAGCCCTGTACGTCTCCCTAAGTGCTTCAGTGGATATGAGTGATTTTGTCTATAGAGTGAAATAGGAAAGAGTCAGTTTCCCTGATACAACTATTGAGTAAACATACCTTCAATAATTCCCTTTCAGCAACTTTTTCAGGCTGAACTGTATGTATGTAACACCTTGCCTAGAGCCTCTGGGGTTTCACTGATAACACCAGCCCCACTTCTTCAGAAGTTACTGATGGATGTGGTCTAAGCAGGAGCTTCCTTTCTCTACTTTGTTTTCCCAACTGATGCATATCTACCAGTTTTTGTTTTTGTTTTTTTTTTTCACATGCAATAGTTTTATTTTAGACATGCAAGGAAAGGTATTTCAGAATCTACTAGTTTAAAGCAAGCAGCTGTATACAAATAACAAAAGAAGCAACATCTTGTTGCAGCTGGGCACACAGCATCCAAGGCAAACAGGCATAAGACAATGCATATTTATGCAGCATTAAAACCAGATGAATGACATGTTGTAGGGCTAGGGGAGGGATAGAGGCCAAAAAGGGAAACAAAAGACCTATGTTTCCCAATGCTATCAATGTATAATGCTAAATTTCTCATTTGACCGCCCACCCAGGTGCTTCAAATGTCATGTAATACAGTGAGAATGGTAAGAATGGAAACAACTGATCTGCATACCTGCCTAATACACATTTTCACAGGTCTTCTTTCAATGGTAAATCAGTTTGAGCATCTTTTGAATGTATTGTTTAATGATAGGTTACTCAACTCGGGCTTTAATCTCTCTAGACATAAACAATGAATTATTTGGTAATTTCCCCTTTGTAATAATATATGTTGCATGTTTTATTAAAAGTATACACAAAAATGATCAATATTAAAGATTTTCATATTCAGAAATATGAAACCATATTTAACAAATCATTAAGTATCTAAATGCAGACTTAATTATAAAACCATAACTAGTAAAATATTAGTATTTAAACAATATTAGAATCTTAACTATATAAAATAAAGCCCATATTAATACTTTGAAAGGATTTCTTACTATTGAACAATAGATATTGCAGAAGAGACTTTTCTGACATAGCTTTCTAATAGTTCTTAAAGGGATTGCTTGATATTGTATAGCACAAATGTGATTCAATAAATGTGGCATTATAAATTTCTTAGAAACTGTGAAGGTTTTACCTTAAATATTATATAATAGTACAGATTTCACTTGTATTATTTCCAAATACACTTTTATGTGATACATTAGGAAACATTTGCTCATATAGACTATACAGAAAACATGAACTCTCCTGTTCATGTAACCTCCTCTACAGTCTTCTTTGCAATTTTATTTTTTCTTGTATTTCTAAACAGTAGTGAGGTTCCAGATGAGTTGGGCATTGTTCAGTCCACCATCATGAACCAGATGTCAAGGCGATTATTTTAGAAATAATCATATTGCATGGTTAGATGCCTACTGAATTCACTTCCCAACACATCTTCCAAATATAGATTCCTGTCTTTAAGATCTCTATTGTGCTTTGTACATCAGTTTTCGAAGAAAGAGGAAGTAGGAACTTAACTCCTCCAAATGTAGTATTGAGTTAAGAAAAGAACAAGTATGGAGTGATGATTAAGCCTATAAGAAGATAAACTTAAGAGCAGATATCACACAGTGCCCTTATATCTCACAGGATACTGTCATCCATCAAAAGATTAATCCTGCTGACTCTGTATTTTGATTGCCAAAAGCTTTTGAAATCTATACCATCTCTAATCATAAAAATTCAGTCACCTTTCCTGAATTTACCACTTGACATTTAGTAGATTACTTTGCATTGAGTCTAGTGATAAAGTTATGTCAAGAAATGATGCAAAAATTACCCTATCCTGTTATTTTAGATTTTACGATGATGAGGTAAAGAGTGTAAATATGGTTATAATTGGAAAAACTGCCCCTTTGTGAAGACCCTGTGAAGCCCATTGGCAAGAAATGTTGGTCTTGAATTTAATCAATAATAAAATAACAAAATTTACATAGTTTAAAATTCAATATTTGTATAATTTGTAGAAACTGGCAATTATGTAAAAAATAGTCCCTGAATTTAACCGAAGGGGCTCACATCCATAAATAAACATGAAAAAATAGAGCAACAAGGAAAGCTTCTTAGACCCAGCACAGATACAGAATATGGCCTGGAATTAGCTGGTTTCAGGGAAATCGGTTTTATTTATAGAACTGAAGAATATAAGATTTCTAAATGTCACTTAGAATTTATCATTTTATTATTTCACTTAGCATATTCATACTATAGGTAAATTGTGTCCCAGGATCTGTCCTCAAAAACAAAAAAGTGGAGTGTGGTTAAATAAATTACTATTTTTCATCATTAAAATAATAAATTCATATTTACTCAGAAAAACATGCTAAAGGAAGAAAAGTAGGTTTTCAAAATCAGACTTTCAATGTGATCCTATTTTGGCCATATATGTTACTAAAGAAAAAAATTGCAAGAATATCTGGTGACTATTAGTAGTTTTCATCTTTGTGTGGTAAATTAATAGGTTATGATAATATTTATTTTGATTTTTAAATTTTTATACAATAAATACATATTATTTATAAAATAAGATATAATGCATATTTTAAATGTTACATTTTGGTAGAACCCCAGGTGGCTTCTTCCAAGTTTATTTTTTCATGTCTCACCTTGTCTGCGTCTTTTTTTTTTTTTTTTTTTTTTGCGGTACGCGGGCCTCTCACTGTTGTGGCTTCTCCCGTTGTGGAGCACAGGCTCCGGACGCGCAGGCCCAGCGGCCATGGCTCACGGGCCCAGCCGCTCTGCGGCATGTGGGATCCTCCTGCACCGGGCACGAACCCGTGGCCCCTGCCTCGGCAGGTGGACTCTCAACCACTGCGCCACCAGGGAAGTCCATCTGTGTCTTTTTGATTTAGGGTTTTGACCATTTTGGCTGACAACCCTTGTGAAAAGCAGTACTCAAAGGCTAGTGTCCCATTTGTTAATTCACACTGTAGATACAGCCAGTTTTAATTTAATAGAACTTTACTAGTATGACATGGAAGGAGAAATTCTCTCTTGGGATACTTGAAACAGAATCATAAGGAGTTCACAAATAGTAAGAGTCGCCAAAACAGGTAAATTTGAAATTCCCACAGTCTATCTCACTCATCTTAATCCTTAAATTTTCCAGTCCAATCATGAAAACAAACTCCAGAACTTCTTTTTCAAGGGTAAACATGAAAGAGTGGTAAATGTGCAAATTTTGTGTTTATGGTTCCACGTATTACTAGGTTGTCTCTATCAACAGTATATCTCTTAATTAAGAGAGATTCATGACATAAGCTGTTTCATTTTTTTAAAGGAATTGGAATTTCCATGAATTGGCTGCATAGTCTTGGTATATATAGCGCACTTATAGGGAAAGAAAGAGAAAAGAAAAATCCAACACATTTTTTAAATCTATCAAAAATATTTACTTTCCATAATACTCAACAATTGATGTGTTGCCCTATTCCACCTGTAACTACAGATTTTTTTTTTCCATTTTAAAGATGACTGCTGCATATAAAAGAAGTATTTACGGTTATCCCTCATTAGAAATAACTAAATTGGAGTTTTGTGATATAGACTTAATTATGGTGCTCTCTAAAGATTCTATTCTGGCATTGAATGCACAAAGAGAAAAAGTATAAGTAAGAAGTATTTTTTTCCTTTTTAAAAAAGTGGTATTAATAGTATAGCAGAACCAAAAAAGATAATTTTTCTGATCATTATACATTTCCTGCCTGGTAATATTTTTAGTACCTTGCCTTTATATATTACAATAGTTATATTTATTGGCTAATATGACTAAAAGTAAAAGAGCCCATATACCATCTCAATTAGGAATAACATGATTAGTGTTAGCCAAATTCTGGATGAATCCATTCTAATTTTATCATTCTACGAATTTTGTTGCAGAAATATTGAGATTACTGGACAAGATGATAAGCTTTAGAATCAGATTTATGTATTTCGAGTCACAGCTCTGAAATCAACACTTAATATGTGTATAATCTTGGGCAGCTAAACTCTCTAAAATTCACTTTCTTCTGTAAAAACTGAGAGGAGAATAATGTCCCAAGGGTTGTTGTGAAGACTAACTTAAATAAGTTTTTAATGCACTTTATACAGTTCCTGACAGATAATTGTTTGATTCATTCATTTATCAAATATTTTTCTGAGGTTAGTTTGCGCCAGTCACTGTTTTAAGGCAGAAGAGAGGACCGAATAAAAGTCTGCTTTTATAGACCTCACATATTAATTGTGGGAAGATGAACTTATAAAGTATAATGTATAAAATAGTAGATAACTAGTGCTACGGAGAAGAAAGCAAACAGAGCCAGGAAAGTGAGATAAGGTATCTATGTAATTTTAAGCAGAGTAGTCAGAAAATACTTCACAAATAAAGTGATATTTGAACAACTGTCTGAAAGAAGTAAATAATATTCTTTATATTTAATTTTTAAAATATAATGGTCCATATATTTTGACTTGAAAATTCTGAGGAAACACAGAGAATCAACTCTTTTCTGAAATTTCCTATTTGTTTTCTTATTAAAAAATTTTAAATATGTATATATAAATAAAATTATCCACAAATGTCTCAATAAACTTGTCTCTAACACTCTACTTTATGATATATATGATTCTGTTTTTGATTCAGACGTCTTTTTTTTTTAACATCTTTATTGGGGTATAATTGCTTTACAGTGGTGTGTTAGTTTCTGCTGTCTAACAAAGTGAATCAGCTATACATATATATATATATATATATACACACACACACATACATATATATATATATCCCCATTTCTCCTCCCTCTTGTGTCTCCCTCCCACCCTCCCTATCCCACTCCTCTAGGTGGACACAGAGCACCGAGCTGATCTCCCTGTGCCATGCGGCTGCTTCCCACTAGCTATTTTACATTTGGTAGTGCATATATGTCTATGCCACTCTCTCACTTCGTTCCAGCTTACCCTTCGGCCTCCCCATGTCCTCAAGTCCATTCTCTACATCTGCGTCTTTATTCCTGTCCTGCACCTAGGTTCTTCAGAACCATTTTTTTTTTTTAGATTCCATATATATGTGTTAGCATACAGTATTTGTTTTTCTCTTTCTGACTTACTTCACTCTGTATGACAGTGTCTAGGTCCATCCACCTCACTGCAACTAACAATTTTCTTTCTTTTTATGGCTGAGTAATATTCCATTGTATATATGTGCCACGTCTTCTTTATCCATTCCTCTGTGAGTGGACACTTAGGTTGCTTCCCTGTCCTGGTTATTGTAAATAGTGCTGCAATGAGCATTGTGGTCCGTGACTCTTTTTGAATCTCAGGGCATATGCCCAGTAGTGGGATTGATGGGTCATATGGTAGTTCTATTTTTAGTTTTTTAAGGAACCTGCATACTGTTCTCCATAGTGGCTGTACCAATTTACATTCCCACCAACAGTGCAAGAGGGTTCCCTTTTCTCCACACCCTCTCCAGCGTTTATTGTGTGTAGATTTTGTGATGATGGCCCTTCTGACTGGTGTGAGGTGATACCTCATTGTAGTTTTGATTTGCATTTCTCTAATGATTAATGATGTTGAGCATCCTTTCATGTGTTTATTGGCAATCTGTATATCTTCTTTGGAGAAATGTCTACTTAGGTCAGACTTCTTCTTACTAAAAATCTCAACACTTCCTCTGTGGAGAAGCATTTCTAAATGCAAATGCCATACATTTCCTTATTGTTCTTTGATTCTTATCAGAATCATACTTATGCATTCATTTTATCTCTGTGCTCAATCATTTTTCTTCTTTAATTTTCAAAAAGTAAGAAAATAGGAATAGACAGTACATTAATCCTTAAGGAATTAACATATCAGAGACTGCGTGTGACAATTTGTAATGTGTTTCCACAGTGTCAACAGAGACCCTTCAGAGTATTCACAAATTAAATAAAAATTCAAGCCACCCTAACATTAACATAGAAAGAAAATAGGTCTACATCTATATTTTGTGTGCTGACTCACACAAAACTCATCCTCAGTATATCCTGAGGCTACCTGCTGGGATGAGTTTTTAAAAAGTGGGAGTCTGATGCCACAGTTTTATATTCTTGAACCTATTCGAGGGCAGTAGCATGGTATTGGTAGAGTTGAGACTGAACCCAAGATCCTAAAGTTGTAAGTCAGTGCTTTACCACCATACCAGGCTTCCTGTAACATTATGATTTCCATTGATAAGCTTGAGATCTTAAGCACTGACTGAAAGTTAAAGCACTGAAGTGATCTGTGAAAAAACTACTTGTACCAACTGGGTATGTAGTACATTCTCAGACTTTCGCACACTCCATGCAGGAACGTTTTTTAAATCTTCTCAGGAAATAAGTTGATGTGCCTTCATCACTTCAGAGATGAAAGAATCACAATATGCATTTCTAAGTCATAAACGGAGAAGGTGATAGACTTACATTCAAGCATTTCTACTCTCCCTGTACCTTTTTGTAACCTGGATATAAAGGCAAACATTCTAAATCTCTACATATATGTACAACTCAAAAAGTAATTGTGAAGCTTGATATTTTATTGAAAAAATTCTGAATTTTTCCCACAGAAAAGAAGAATAGTTCAAGAGACTATAAAAATAACATGGTAATGGTCTTGCATGTCCAAAATTCCTCTGAGTGAACTGGATTCTGAGCTCACATGTTTTATGCTTAATTTGATTCCACCTCTCCCCACCCTCACCCCAAGTGTCCACATTTCTAACATTCAGAGTCATGAGTCTTTGCAAACTGATGCCTGACTACATTTTTAGTGCTTTTTCACTCCTTATAGCCATAGTTCGATTTTGAATTGTTTTTGGAGGAGATATGCTGCTCAGTTGTTGGGGAGGAGGGGGTGTTACTATGCCACCTTAAACAACAAAAACACACACATACACACACACACCTCTCACTGCTTGTTAGATGCTTTCAATGTCCCAAAAAACAAATTATTATTTAAATTTTGTATAGAGTTTAGTTAATTTGATGACAGCAGAAGGTAAGCATTTTTCTTCATTTTATAGATAGGAAAATTGAGTTCTTATATATATCTCAATATGTTTGGTTAGAGTCAAGATATGAATCTAATGTGTGTTTATAGAAGGTCAGTGCAACTCTGCCATATTGACTCTCCGTTCTTTAAAATTACATAATTTTATATGTTGCTGCCTTAATTTTTTTTAATACATAATATATTTTTAAAAATTTTAAGACTTAAAAAATGAAAATAGCTATTAGTATGATTGTCCATCTAAGTAAATTTTAATTTTGGATAAGAATCCTTGGATGCCGCCAATGTTCACAAACTCTAGCTAACCAGTGCACACCGACATGATAGGAAGATTGGTTCCCCAATCTCATAAAATACACAGGAAGCAAAAGGGGTTAGGCAGTGAGAGCATAGGCCACAGGAGTATTCTGGATAGATAGAGTACCACTGGTTCTGCCACTACTACATAAATGCCACCATGGACAGCACCCTCGACAAGATGCTTATCGTTATAAACATCCTTTTCTCATTCCTGATTTTAAGTGGAAAACATTCAGCCCTTCACCATCAAGTCTGAAGTTAGCTGTTGGTGTTTCATAGATTTCCTTTACTCTTGAGGAAATTACCTTCTATTCATGTAGATTTTACAGAGACTTGCTTTCAGGAATTGATGTTGGATATTCTCAGATGCTTTTTCTTACATTTTTGTAATAACCGTATGGATTTTAATTTTCAGTTTGCTATTATGGTGAATGACATTGATTGATTTTTCCAATATTAAATCCAAACCTATGTTCCTGGTATTAAACCGCACTTGATTATGATATATTATCCTTTGTATATATTGCTGGATTTAGTTTGCTAAAACTTTGTTTAGAATCTTTGCTTCTGTGAATATTAGTCTATAGTTTTCTCTCATTGGAGTGTTTTTCTCTAAAATTGGTATCAGGGTAAATCTTGCCTCAAAGAATGTGTTGGAAAATATTTCCTCAGCTTCAACTTTTTCTGGAAGAATTAGTGTAGAATTGGTAGAATTCCTTACATAAATATTCTGTAGGATTCATTTGCAAAGCATTCAGAGTCTGATGCACACTGTATTTCAATCTCAGATGGGAATTGCTGTCTTAAGACTTAAGCTCCCCTGGCCTGCCATGCCATATTTACATTCCTATCTCAGACACCTTCATTCCTAGGTCTGCTTATCTGAGACACTGGGATGAAGTCTCCCTCAGTTACCTCCCGAGGTTTCTTTATGTGGAGAGGATGGGGATGGGAAAACCTTAAAGATAATCTTCCCCCCCTGTACTGGATATGTCTGTATTCCTATAAAAATTCTTCAGCCCTTTTCTAAAATGCAGTTGCATTACTTAAAACAGGGTGATCCTTTTTGATCCTGATTTTATGATTTATTAGGCCAATCCAAATGACCGCTCAGTCCAGGGTTAAGTAATAAGGCAAGTAATAAGGCAAGACCTTCTTGAGTATTCTACCCATTTCCTTGAGAAATTCTCAAGTTTTTTGCAGGGGGGAACAGGCTCTATTCCTGGCCCTGAGTGCCTGACGCTGTTCTCTAATATTTTCAGAAGTTTTTACCCTGCTTTTGGTAGTTGCCTCACATATATTCACTGATTAGTACTCTCCTGATCTATGCATATCTCCAGAATTCTCTTTCTGTTCAGCTCTCTCTTCCTCAGCCCTCTTCCTGTGAACTCTAACCGTCTTGATCTCTGTGGATCTCCTCTTCTTTCCTCATTTCAGAGTATCTACCAGGCTACATCTGAGTTTCTTCCACCAGTATTTCAGCCTGTAAACTCTCTCAAGGCAGTAGGCTGGGACAGTCATAAGGTTCCCAGGCTTCTTCTGTATTTCTCATGGGTCACTATTCATTATTGTCTGAGGTTCAGCATCTCTAAAACTATAGTTTTTTATATTTTGTCTAATTTTTTTTACTTATTTCAGGCATAGGGTAAGTCATGTCCTTGTTATTACATCATTGGAAAAAGGAGGATTCTCATTTAAATGGTTTTAGTATTTAAAATGTAAAAGGATATAGCACAAAAACACTCATTGTCATTTTTGTTTTATTTTTAAATTGAAATATAGCTGAGTTACAGTATTATATTAGTTTTAGGTGTACAACATAGTGATTTAGTATTTTTATAGATTATACTCCATTTAAAGCTATTACAAAATAATGGCTATATTTCCCTATGCTACACAATATATCCTTGTCATTTATTTATTTTATACATAGTAGTTTGTACCTCTTAATTCCCTATTCCTATTTGTCCCTCCCCCTTCCATCTCTCCTCTGGTAATTACTAGTTTGTTCTCTATATCTGTGAGTTTGTTTTTGTTTTGTTATATTCCTTTGTTTGTTTTATTTTTTAGATTTCAAATATATGTGATATCATACAGTATTTGCCTTTCTCTGTATGACTTATTTCACTAAGCATAATACCTTCTAGGTCTATCCACATTGTTTTAAGTGGCAGAGTCATTGTTGTAAGTGGCAGAATTTCATTCTTTTTTATGACTGAGTAATATTCCATTTTATATATATATATATATATATATATATATATATATATATATATATATATCTTATTCTTAAACCAATCATCTTTTGATGGTGTTTGGGTTGCTTCCATACCTTGGCTATTTTAAATAGTGCAGCCAGGAACACTGGGTTGCATGTATCTTTTCAAATTACTGTTTTTGTTTTCCTTGGAGATATACCCATGAGTGAAATTGCTGGATCATATGGTAGTTCTATTTTCAGTTTTTTGAGGAACCTCCATAGTGTTTTCCATAGTGGCTGCACCAATTTACATTCACACCAACAGTGTACAGAGGTTCCCTTTTCTCCACGTCCTTGCCAACCTTTTTTATTTGTAGACTTTTTGATAATAGCCACCCTATGTCTTTTGATTGGAGCATTTAGTTCATTTACAAATAAAGTGATTTAATTTTAAATTTAATTAAGATTTAAATTTAAAGCCATTAAAATTTACATAGTAAAGTATATATCTCTGAATTTACCTGTGTTTCTCTTCTTCCACCATTTAAGAATTTATACAAAGATTTAGATATAGGAGAGAAAAATCAAAGCTCGTATTAGGCAAGGAGTTTGTATCGTCAGGTCAGAGGTCAGATTTTTTTAGGCTAATATAAAGAAAGTATGATTTAGAAAGTGTGTTGATAGTCCTGATCCAGAACGAATTGATTGAAAGGTGCTGTGCAGTTGGTAAAATATTTTGATACGGGACAAATATTGCTCAAACTATACTCTCCAACTTGGTGGGTAATTTTGAGACTAGTAAAGGAAAGAAACCAAAGCAGTTCAGATGTTAAATAACTATCATTTATTAAAATAAATGCCACTCATTATTATAAGATATACAGTATTTCAGAGGGTGCTTGATAGAACACTGAATATTCTAATATCCACTGTTTGGGCTTGTTTTGATTGTTTGTCCCTGGATAACCAATTTAAAAGATGACAATTATTAAAAGTTAAATTATTACAAGAACACTGGTTAGCTCATTTAGTTGGGTTAGGCCAATTTAGTTAATATTTAGGCCCTTGGATCAATATCTGAGCCTCCTGTGCTTTGAGGCGCATACAGGAACACATTGACTTGAACGCTTGTAGTTTTACATGGGCCTCTGACTAGTTCTCGACAATATGGCAAGTGAAATGATGTGTGTTACTTCTTTTCCAAAGTATTTAAAGTTCAGTATGAGACTCTCTACATCTCTCATGTGTTATCAGGAAATCGTAAAGAAATCCTTGGTTTAACATGGTAGGGTCAAACCTTGCAGTAATACCTAGTCAGTTCTAACTAATATAAACTCATACGCTCTAAAACTGTGATACGGTCACATATAAGATGATTATTAGTATGTAAATGTTTTAAATATGGTTATAGTCAGTGTAAATCAAAAGTCATAATTTTAATTAATACCTTGAGTAGTATATAAAATTGGAAATCTATTTGTTTTCATTTCTGCATAATGGAGAAAACAGTCAAAAAATGTTTGCTGTAACATCTTTAATTTATACTCTTCCTGATATTTAATGTTAATATATACAATCCTATAACATTATTTCCATTTTTAGTGAAAATATCAATGCTGTCATTCATCTCTCAGAGTGTTCTGTGTGGAGCACACAATCCATGTTTTTAATTGGGAAGGTGAAGATGTTATCACTACAGAGAGGTTTTTCCCTTGAAAAGTAATATTAAAATTAGTGATTTTATCAATTTGGCTTGGATTTAGCTCTGTGTAGCAGAAAACCTTACTTAAAGTGGTTTAAAATAGAAATTATTCATTTTTGTGAATAATCAGTTCCAGTCGACTTAATGATGAATTGATTGGTATCTCTAATTCTGTTATCCTTTTATTTTTATCAGTAGAATCCTGCCGCAACTCTGAACAATAAGGCATCATTCAACAAAGGCAGAATGGAGGTAAGTGTGTGTTGGAGGGGTGGGGGAAGAGTGGCATCAACCATTTCTGATCCCTCTCCTCAGAGATTTTTTCGAACACTTTCCCTTTCTCTACCCCCAAACTTTTCTATCCATTATTGCCCTGAAAATTATGCCTATTCCCAGCCATAGTAAGACTGGAAAAAAGAGCATTTACAGTTCCTGGACTCTTTTTTTTTTTAAATTGATATATAATTGACCATAACATAGTGTTGTATAACATGTTGGTGATACATTTATATATTCCAATATAATTACTACGGTAACATTAGCTAACACCTTTATCATGGCACACTTTTATCATTTCTTTTTTGGGTTGAGAAGAGTTAGTCTCTTAGCAGCTTTAAAGTTTATGATATAGTATTGTTGACTATAATCAGTATGTTGTGCATTAGCTCCCCCGAACTTATTTACCTACTAGTTGTAAGTTAGTACTCTTAAAACAGCATCTCCCTAATTCCCCCAGCCCCTCGTCACCTCGTCCCCATTTCTCTGTTTTCACAAGTTCAGTTTTCTTTGAGATTTCACCTATAAATGTTACCACACAATATTTCCTTTCTCTGTCTGACTTACCTCACTTAGGATGCCTTCAAGTTCCATCCATGTTTTTGGCAAACGGCAGAATTTCCTTCTTTCTCAGGGTTGGATAATAATTCATTGTATATATACCACATCTTCTTTATTCATCTGTAATTGGACCCGTAGGTTGTTTCTATAGCTTGGCTAGTATAAATAATGCTGCACTGAACATGGGTGTGCAGATATCCCTTCGAGGGATATTGATTGAAAATTGAAATTGATTTCAGTTTCTTTCATTATATACCAAGGAGTGGGATTGCAGGATCATATGGTAATTAACTTTTTAATCTTTTGTGGAACCTCCATGGTGTTCCAATAGCGGCTGCACAATTTACATTCCCACCAACAGTGTTCAAGGGTTCTCTTTTCTCCGCATCCTTACCAACATTTGTTTTTTTAGGTTTTGTCCCTCCAGGTTTATTGAGATATAATTTTTATATATCACTGTATAAGTTTAAGGTATATGTCATAATGGTTTGACTTACATATAGTGTTAAATTATTTACTGGTATAAGTTTATAGTTAGCATCCATCATCTCATATAGATACAATACGGAGAAGACAAAACAAGAAAAAATAATTCCTTGTGGTGAGAACTCTTAGGATTTACTGTCTTAATCGTCATATATACAATACAGCAGTGTTAACTAGAGTCATCATGTTGTGCATTACATCCCTAGTACTTATTTATGTTGAAACTGGAGGTTTGTAACTTTTGACCACCTTTCTCCTATTTCCCTTCTCCCTACCCACTGCCTCTTCTGGTGACCAAAAATCTGATCTCACCTTCCTTTTTTTTTTTTTTTTATGATTCCACATATAAATGAGATCATACAGTGTTTGTCCCTCTCTGTCTGACTTATTTCACTTAGTCATTCTTGGCTCCGTCATCATAAATTAATTGACCGTATATGTGTGGGTTTATTTCTGGGCTTTCTACTCTGTTCCATTGATCTGTGTGTCTGTTTTTGTGCCTATACCATACTGTTGTGGCTACTAAAGCTTAGTAATCTAGCTTGAAATAAGGTATTATGATGCTTCCAATTTGTTCTTTCTCAGGATTGCTTTGGCTGTGGGAGCCCTTTGTAGTTCCAAACAAATTTCAGGATAGTTTGTCTATTTCTGTAAAAAACATTGGAATTTTGATTGGGAATTCATTAAATCTATAGATCACTTTTGATCATTTTCAAAATATTAATTCTTTCAATACAGGAACATGGATCTTTCCATTTTGGGGGGTCTTCTTCAATCTCTTTTTTTTTGTTGTTGTTGTTTTTTTGCGGTATGCAGGCCTCTCACTGTTGTGGCCTCTCCCGTTGCGGAGCACAGGCTCTGGACGCGCAGGCTCAGCAGCCATGGCTCACGGGCCCAGCCGCTCCGCGGCATGTGGGATCTTCCCAGACCGGGGCACGAACCCGTGTCCCCTGCATCGGCAGGCGGACTCTTAACCACTGCGCCACCAGGGAAGCCCCTTCAATCTCTTTTTATCAATGTTTTATCATTTTTAGTGTGCAAGTCTTTCACCTCCTTGGTTAAATTTACTTCTAAGTATTTTTATGCTATTATAAATGGGATTGCTTTCTTAATTTCTTTCAGGTAATGAAATGCAATCAGTTTCTGTATGTTCATTTTGTACGCTGCAATTTTACTGAATTTATTAGTTCTAACAGTTTTTAGTAGAGTTTGTCATCTGCAAACAGAGAAAATTTTACTTCTTCCAAGCAAATATGCATGCCTTTCATTTTCTTGACTAATTATTCTGGCTAGGACTTCTAGTACTATGTTGAACAGAAACTTTCTAGTTCATGGAAACGTCAAGTGAGTTTGAGATTTTTCTTGTTTCTGAATGTGTTTATCAATATAAACTCCCCTCTCAGAAATCCTTTTGCAACATCCCATTGGTTTAGCTATGTTATGCTCCCATTTTTGTTTGTTTCAAGATATTTCTTGATTTGCCTTTTAATTTCTTATTTGACCCATTGGTTGTTCAGGTTTATATTTTTTAATTTCCACAGATTTGTGAATTTTCCAGGTTTCCTCCTCTGATTGATTTCTAGTTTCATATCATGTGGTCAGAAAACACACTTAGAATGATCTCAGTTTGTTAAGACATATTGTGTAAAGATCACCTCTCATGTGATCTTTCCTGGAGAATGTTCTGTGTGCATTTGAGAAGAATGTATTTTCTGCTGTTGTTGGGTAGAATGTTCTTTATGTGTCTGTTAGGGCATTTCATCTAAAGTATCATTCAAATCCATTATTTCCTTATTTAATTTGTCTGGATGATCTCTCCAGTGTATTCAATACCTGTATAAGCCAGGTATTGAAGTACTCTACTATCATTGCATTGCTGTCTCTTTCTCCCTTCATTTCTGTTAATGATTGTTTAATATATTTAGGTGCCCTGTTATTAGAGAGTATGTGTTTACAACTGTTATCTCCTTCTGATAAATTGACCCCTTTATCATTATATAATGACCTTCATTGTCTCTTAGGATAGTTTAACTTAAAGTCTCTTTTCTCTGAAAAGTATAGCTACCCTATTCTCTTTGGGCTTCTATTTGCTTGAAATATCTTTTATTCATCACTTTACTTTCAGCTTGTGAGTATATTTAAAACTGAAGTTCGTCTCTTGTAGGCAGCATATAAATGGGTCTTGTTTGTAATACATTCAGTCTTCTGTGTCTTTTAATTGGAGAATTTAAACCAGTAATATTTAAAGTTATTATTGATAAAGACTTCCTATCATTATTTTGTTCACTGCTCTCTGATCGTTTTGTAATTCCTTAGTTCTTTTCTTCCTTTCTTGCTAATTTTTTTCCTGTTAGTTGGTGATATTTTGAAGTGCTTTGCTTTGACTCTTTTCTCTTTACCACTTGTAGGTCTATTTTAGGTTTTTGCTTGGTGGTTACCATGAGTCTTTAACAAATCAGCTTACAGGTTTATAACCATCTATTTTAAGCTGATAACAACTTCATTGCACAAGAAAGTTTTACCCATTTACTTGCCACCCCCACAGATTTTTAAATTTTTATTTCATTTTGGAGCATAGTTGATTAAAAATGGTGTGTTAGGTTCAGGTGTAGAGCAAAGTGATTCAGCTATACACATACATGTATCTATTCTTTTTCTAATTCTTTTCCTATTTAGGTTATTACAGAATATTGAGCAGAGTTCCCTGGGCTCTACAGTAGGTCCTTGTAGGTTATGTATTTTAAATATAGCAGTGTATACATGTCAATCCCCAACTCCCAATCTATCCCCACCCAATTTATGTTGAGTTCCCAATTTTCATCTTTTTATATTGTTTCCATTAATATAATATTGGAGATATACCTATTTTCAAAACTTTCTTCTGTTGACCTATATGGTAGATTTCAAAGTGACTTATACACTACCATGGCAGTATGAGAGTATTTTGAATTTGACTACGTATTTACCTTGCCAGTAAATTTTATATTTTTGTATGTTCTTGTGTTACTAATTAGCATACTTTTTATTACCTTGAAGATCTTTCTTTAGCATTTCTTGTATGGCACCTGTATCTGGATGGACATCTGTCACCCTGGATTTAAGAAGTTTTTAGCCATTATTTATCTGAAGTTTCTTTCCCTTTCTCCCTCTCTTCTCCTTCTGGGACTTCCATAATGTTTCTGTTGATCTGGTCCCAAGCTCACATAGGCTTTCTTCACGCTTTTTCCTGCTAGTTTCTTTATTTTCCTCTGATTAAATGATACCAGAAAACGTCTTCAAGCTCACAGATTTTTTTCTATTGCCTGATTGAGACTACATTTGAAGCTGTGTATTGAATTTTTCATTTTATTTATTGTATTCTTCATCTCCAGAATTTATTTTTGTCTCTCTTTTTTATGAATTCTATTTTTTATTGAATTTCTTATTTCAGTCATGTATTCTTTCCTGAGTTCATTGATTTGTCTATCTGTGTCTTCCTGAATCTTGCTGAGCTTCTTTAAAATTGTTTTCAGTTCTTTCTCAGATAATGTGCAGATTGTATCCTTGGGTCAGTTGTTGGAGTATTACTGATATCTCTGCATTTGAGGGCACATTCATCTCTTTCAGTCTTTCTGGATTGACTTTAGTAAGGAAAGACATTCACCTGGAGGTGGCTGTAAGGGTGCTAGCTGGGTGGGATGCAGCATCTTTTGTTCCTGGGAAGTCACAGTGGCATAGTCCCCATGCCATTCTGCTGGTTGAGATTGATGTTGGCCAGATGGTGGGGGGGTCTTCTTGGCCAGGGCTGCAGAGGACGTGCAGGTCGGAATGGCAGGTAGGGCTATTCAGATCTTCAGCTGCTGAGGTCTTCCTCTTCTCTCCTTTTTTTTTTAAATTTTTTTTTTTATGTTAGCCCATGGGAGGAGGTTATATCCAAGGGGATCCTTCTTGGAGAATGGGTTGGCATGCTGAAGCTCAGAATCCACAAAGCAGTATTGGAGCCAGGATCCTAGCATCAGTCATTTGTGGAACTACCACAGTGCCTGGGTCCTGATGCACAGGTGCATTTGCTATGACTGTGGCACTCGTGTTTAGGATAAGGGTGTGTGCAGATGTCCTGTAGGACCAATACCTGGATTTCAGGGGATTACCACTGTGAATCCAGCTGGTGAGAGTGGGGGGATTGCAGCAGTGTCACATGCCCTGGGATGAGAAGTTGCAGTGGTGACTTGGACCCAGAAGGCAGGGTGCAGTAATAGCACTGCTGGGGGACAGTAGTATGTCAAAGTCACAACTCTGGTCCCAGGGGTCAGTCACAGGATAGCAGCAACACAATTCACATGGTAGTCTGTTAAAGCTACATGTCAGGACCTGGGGTGCTGGGCATAGAGCAGTGGTAGCATGGCTCTGGTAGTGACAGTTCAGAGCCACAACTTAGGACCTGGGGGTAGGGTCCAGAACGGTGGCAGCTCATTCTCAGTAATAATGTGTCAGCACCTCAACCTGCCATGGGGGTAGGGCTCTGGGTAGTGGCAGCTCCCCTGGCAAGAATGGGTCACAGATGTAACCTGGAACCCCAGGGGGTGGGGCTTAGGGCAGCAAGAGCCCTTCTCAGCAACGACAGTTTAGCATCTCAATCTTGGATGAGGGGTGGTGTTCAGGGCAGTAGCAGCAGCCTTGGCAATGGCTACTCAGAGCTGCAACCTGGAAAGTGGTCGGTGGGTGGTAAGGAGGCAGCAGCATAGTCCTGATAATGGCAGTTGAAGCATGACTTGGGACTCAAGGAGTGAAGCCCAGGGCAGCAACAGCAGCTCCTCCAATAAAGATTTAGCACTGCAACCTGGAACCCAGTGGATGGGGCTGAATCGATTGTGATTCTGTATTATCTCTGTGATCCTGTTAGTCTTTCTATTTTTATCAGCAGAACGCTGACACAACTCTGAAAATGAAGGCGTTATTCAACATAGGAATTAAGAATGGAGATGTGTTGGGGGCCAGGGTAGGAGTGATATCCATCCTTTCTGATACCTCTCATTGGACATTTTCCAGAACCCCTTGCTTTTGCACCCCACCCCAAACTTTTCTATATATTACTGTCCAGAACAGTATCAAAAACCTACTCACAGCTGTAATAATGCTGGAAATAAGAGCATTTACATTTCCTGGCTCTCTTCTAAAAGCCAGTAAGGGAAAAGTTGGTTGGGACATGTTTTCTGATCAGTCAAGTTAGAATGTCTGCTGTAACTATTATTCAAACATTCATATGTCAGTCTCTGTAATAGATACCATTTAATCTGCTGGAAGCCATTCAGTGTGAGAAGTTTTACCTGGTTGCACAAATGGGCAGAGGCTTAAAGAATTTCGTGCCCAAAGATACTCGCCCAAAGTTACTTGCCCAAAGTCACAGAAAGTGTAATGTATATTGATGAAGAGCCAGTGACCTCCAATACTAAAATACTATTTCAAACTTTAGCTCTCAAGTCTCAAACTTTAGCCATATTGGAATACAGAGAGTTTCTACTTAAAGGAAATTTTATATATACATGCCACCTAAAACTTAGTGTATTGAAGTATTCTTAATGTACTATGCTAGTTCAAGTAGGCTTATCATGATCAAAACAAAATTTTAAAAATCACATTATTAACAAAAAACATCAGACCCTCTTGCTGTGGTACTCATGAGAACTTCATTCTCTGACCTTTAGGCAGAGTAATAATATATATTTCTTCAGGGTTTTTCAGTTTCTATCATGATCAGATCATAGCCACATTTCAGTCATAGCTATTCTATCTCTTATTGCAGGTCCTTCGTAAACCTATTTGTCTGCTGTATTAGTTTTTCTGCAAACTCAGTTAAGCTTATACACTGAAAATTGCACTTCTAACACTACTAAGTATTTCATCTCTCTTCATACAACAGCTGCTTGGGTGCTAGTGTCATTTAGGGTTTCTCTCAAGTCTAACCCAGAAAAGATGCATTCTGAAGATTGATCTTTGGATTCAATAGTGTTTGAACAAAAGACACTTCCCGTGAGCACGCTAAACTCAAGTAGTAAGTCAACTTAGGTGGCCAATTACCCATTGTGTAAGAATGAGGATAGGAAAAGTATGAATCCTATACATGATCTCGGAAGAGTAAGAAAAATGCCTTAACCAAGCAAATATCTCTTATTTGTGAAGGGTTTTTTATAGACTGATCAATACTTACAAAGAGATGTTAGTTTCTTTTGTTCTGAACTGGCTGATAATGTTCATAAGTCAACGAGAAAATCACTTAGTGCAAATCTCTACACTGTTTTAATATCCCACATTTCCCACATATTGATTATAGATTTTTGGAACTGGATAATAACAACATGAGCATTTGGACAGTATCATGCAGCTGAAAGTTTCCAGCACTTGTACACAACCTAAATCTCAATTCCCTTTCCCTTCCAGCCTCATTCATTACTCAATCAATGTATTTTGACACTATTCACTTCCCTTCTTTTGACCTTTACACGTGTCCATCGGAATTCTTCTCTCTCCCTCATTCATTACCAATATTGTTTATTGAACATATAATATATGTGCCAGTTATTGGGCTAAGATTTAAGTATAGAAAAATAATTTAAACAGGAAAACTCACACATGGAGGAGGAGGTTTTAGGTTCAGTTAAGTGTCATAAGTGAAATCATAAAGGTTTGTATGAGGTACCTATGGGGTAAAAGAAAATAGTACTCAAGTAGTTTTAGAAGAGAATCGATGAGATATCGTATGGGGATAACAAATGATCTGTGACTTACTCCTCTTTAAATTTTCCTAGGTTTATTGAAATATAATTGACATACAACGTTATGTAAGTTTAAGATATACAGTGAATTAATGTAATACATATGTGTTAGAAAATAATTAACACAGGGTTAGTTATCACCTCCATCACCTCACATAATTACATTTCTCTTTTGTGGCAAGATCACGTAGATTTACCTTTTTGCAACTTGCAAAAATATAACAGACTTATTAATTAAAATTACCTGCAGTATATTAGACATCCAAAATGTGTTTGTCTTATAACTAGAAGTTTGTACCCTTTGACCAGTCTCTGCCATTATCCCCAGGCAACAACTACTATAACCTCTGTTTCTATGAGTTCTTTGTTTTTGTTTTGTTTTGTTTTGTTTTTAGATTCTATATGTAAGTGCTGGTATATTTTTCTTTCTCTGTCAGACTTATTTCACTTATAATGCCTTCAAGGTCCATCTATGATGTTACAAAGAGCAGTATTTCATTTGTTCTCATGGCTGAATAGTATTCTATTCTTTTTTATCCACTTTTTCACTGATGGATACTTAGGTTGTTTCTATATCTTGGCCATTGTGAATAATACTGCAATAACCATGGGAGTTCAGATAACTCTTCGAAATCAACTTTTTATTTCCTTTGGATATATATGCCGAAGTGGGATTGCTAGATCATATGGTAGTCCTATTTTTAATTTTTTGAGGAATCTCCATACTATTTCCATAGGGGCTGTACCAATATACATTCCCACCAGCGGTGCATAAGGGTCCTCTTTTCTTCACATCCTTGCCAACACTTATATCTTGTCTTTTTGATGATAGCCATTCTAACAGGTGTGAGATGATATCTTATTGTGGTTTTGATTTGCTTATCTCTTCTGATTAGAGATGTTGAGCATATTTTCATGTACCTGTTGGCTCTTTGTGTATCTTCTTTGGAAAGATATATATTCACTTCCTTGTCCCCTTTTTAAATTGTATTGTTTTTCTGCTATTGAGTTGTATGAATTATTTACATATTTTAAATATTAAACTCATCAGATATATGATTTATAAATATTTCCACCTATTCAATAAATTGACTTTTCATTTTGTTGATTGTTTCGTTTGCTGTGCAGCAGCTTTTTGGTTTGATGTAGTCCCACTTATCAGTTTTTGCTTTTGTTGCTTGTGCTTGTTATCATATACAAAAATCGTTGCCAAGAGCAATGTCTCAGATCAGTTTTGCTAAAGGAGTTTTATGATTTTAGGTTTTATGTTTGAGCCTTTAATCCATTAAGAGTAAGGTTTTGTGAATGGTGTAAGATAGAGGTCCAATTTTACATTTCTGCATATGTTTATCTAGTTTTCCTAAAACTATTTGTTGAAAAGACCATACTTTCTACATTTAGTATTCTTGGCTCCTTTGTGAAATGTTAGTCAATTGAATATGCATGGGTTTATCTTGGGGCTCTTGATTCTGTTCCACTGGTCTATGTCTATCTTTATCCCAGTATTTTACTTTTTTATTACTATAGCTTTTTAGTATAGTTTGAAATGAAGAAGTGTGATGCCTCCTGCTTTTTTCTTTCTCAGGATTGCTTTGGCTCTTAGAAGTCTTTGTGGTTACATAACAAATTTTAGGATTTTTTTTTTTTTAAGGAAAAATACCATTGGAATTTTGATGGTACTTCATTGAGCCTATAGATGGCTTTGGGTAGTGTGGACTTTTAAACAATATTAATTTTTCTGATTCCTGAACATGGTCTATCTTTCCACTCTTGTGTCTTCAACGATTTTCATCAAAGGCTTGTAGTTTTCAGTGTACAGACCTTTCACCTCCTTGTCTAAATTTATTCCTAAGGATTTTTATTGTTTTTAATGCTATGAAAATTGAATTGAATGAGATTAGTTTCTTTCTTTCTTTCTTGACGGTTCCTTGTTGTTATATAGAAATGCAACTAGTTTTTGTATACTGATTTTGTATCCTGTAACTTTATTGAATTTGTTGATTAGGTCTTACAGTTTTTTTGGTGAAGTCTTTAGAATTTTCCATACATAAGATCATATCATACACAAATAGAATTATCTTTCTTTCTTTCTTTCTGTTTTGATTGTCCTTCAGATATTTTTCTTGCCTGATGGCTCTGGGTTGGACTTCTAGCACTATATTTAATAGGTATGGTAAGAGTGGCACACTTGTCTTATTACTGATCTTAAAGGAAAAGCTTTTAATCTTTCATTGTATGATGAAGTATGATGTTAGCTGTGGGATTGTCATATAGTACTCAGGTATGTTGATTCTATACCTTTTAAAAATCTATTTATCATAAAAGATGTATTTGTCAAATGCTTTTTCTGTATCTATTGAGATGATCATACGATTTTTATTTTTCTATTAATGAACACATTTATTGATTTGCATATGTTGAAACAACCTTGTATCCCAGGGATAAATCCACTTGATCATAGTGTATGAGTCTTTTAATATGCTATTGAATTTGGTTTGCTAATATTTCATTGAGGATTTTTACATATATAGTAATCAGGTATATTGGTTTGTAGTATACTTTTCTTCTAGTGTCCTTATTTGGCTATGGAATCAGGGCAATGCTGTTCCAGTGAAAGGATTTTAGGAGTGTTCCCACTTCTTCAAGTTTTTTGGAAGAGTTTATTTAAGAAGAATTGGCATTAGTTCTTCTTTAAATGTTTGGTAGACTCACCAGGGAAACCATGTGGTCCTTGGCTTTTCTGTCTCGGGAGGTTTTTGAATACTCATTCAACCTCCTTACTCATTATAGGTCTATTCATATTTTCTATTTCTTCATGATTTAACCTTGTGAGGTTGTATGTCTATAGAAATTCATCCATTTCTTTTAGGGTAATCAAATGGTTGGTGTATAATTATTCATGATAATATCTTATTAACCTTTGTATTTCTATGCAGTCAGTTTTAATGTCCCCCCCCCCTTTCAGTTCTCATTTCTATATATTTGAGGGTTTTTTCTTAGTCTAGCTAAAGGTAGTTAATTTTATTTATTGTTTCAAAAAACTGGTCTTAAGTTTTATCTTTTCTTTGTTTTTGGTCTCTTTTTCTGCTCTGATCTTTCAGGGTCTAGATTAGTTTGTTCTTGTTTTTCTAGTTCTTTGAGGTATAAGGTTAGGTTGTTTAGTAGACATCCTTCCTTTCTCTCAGTATTGCTTTACATTTCCCGCGTAGAACTCCTTTTGCAGCATCCCATGTTTTGATATGTTGTGTTTTTATTTGTGTTGGTGTCAAGATACTTTTGATTTCCCCTTTGATTTCTTCTTTGACTCATTGGTTATTCAGGATTGTATTGTTTAATTTCCATGTACTTGTGAATTTTCCTGCTTTCCTCATTATTGATTTGTAATTTCATACCATTGTGGTAGGAAAAGATACTTGGTATAATTTTAGTCTTCTTATGTTTGCTAAGACTTGTTTTGTGACCTATCAGGTGACATATCATGGAGAATGCTCCATGCACACTTGAAAGTGTATTCTGCTGCTATTGGATGAAACGTTTTCTTGTCTGTTAGATCCACTTGGTAAAGTCTATTTCAAGTCCACCATTTACTTGTTGATTTTCTATCTGAATGATCTATCTATGTTGAAAGGTAGATTGACGTTTCCTACGATTATGGTGGTGGTGTCTATTTCTCCCTTCAGAGCTGTTTAGTTGCTCAGTATATTTAGGTGCTGCAGTGTTGGGTTCATATATATTTATGCTATATTCTCTTGTTGAATTGACCCCTTTACATATACAATGACCTTATCTGTCTCTTGTTACCATTTCTGGTTTAAAATCAATTTTGTCTCTTACAAGTATAGCTATTCCTACTCTTGGTTTCCACTTGCATGCAGTACCTTTGTTATCTCTTCACCTGGAGCCTATAAGAGTCAGCCTTAAAGCTGAAGTGAGTCTCTTTAGGTAGCTTATAGTAGGGTCTATTTTGTTTTTAATCTCTCCAGCCACTCCATGTATTTTGATTGAAGAATTCAATCCCTTTACATTTAGAATAATTATTGATAGGTAAGCCCTTACAAATGTCACCTTATTAACTGTTTCAGGCTATAGGTAGATCCCTTGCTGCTGCTTCTTGCTGCGTTTCTTTGTGATTGGTGATTTTCTATTGTGGTATGCTTCAACTGCCTTCTATTTGTCTTTTATGAATCTACTGTAGGGTTTGTTTTATGGTTTCCATGAGCCTTACAAACAACGTTTTATAACAACAGTCTGTTTTATCCTGATAACAATTTAAGTTCAATTGCAATCAAAACTTGACTTTTTAACCCCCCCTTTTATGTTTTTGATGTCACAATTTACATCTTTTTATACTGCATATCCATTAACAAGTTGTAACTATAATTATTTTAATTGAATATATTTGACACATAACATTGTGTACATTTAAGGTGTAAAATATATACTAATTTGATACATTTATATAATGTGATATCATGGCCATTCTTGGCAGTTTAGCACCTTTATCATGTTACATAATTATCCCTTTTTTAGTAGTCATAATAATTAAGTTCTAGTCTCTTTGCAGGTTTGATAAATACATATGATATTGTGGTCTATATTCATTATACTGTGCATTAGATCTCTACAGCGTAGCTGTTACTCATTGCAAATCTGTACCCTGAAACATCATCTGTCTTACCCACCCCCACCAGTAATCACTATTTTACTCTCTGTTTTTACAGGTTTGACTTTTTTAGATTACATATATTATTGATATCATACAGTACTTGTCTTTTCTCTCTCGGACTTATCTCACTTAGCATAGTGTGCTCAAGGTCCATCCAAATGGACCAAAAGGTGTATACCTGTAGCAAATGGCAGGTATACACACACACACACACCACATAACATCTTCTTCATCATCTGGCAGTGGGCATTTAGGTCGATTTCATATCTTGACTATTGAGACTAATGATGCAGTAAACATGAGCGTGCATATATGTCTTGGAAATCCGGTTTTCATTTCCTTTGCATATACCCAGAAGTGGTATTGCTGTATCATATGGTAGATCTATTTTTAATTTTTGAGGAAACTTTATATTGTTTTCCATAGTTGTTGGATCAATTTATATTCTCACCAAAGTGAACAAAAGATCCCTTTTTACCAAATTTTTTCCAGCACCTGTTGTATCTCTTCTTCTTGATGGTAGCCACTGTAACAGGTGTGAGGTGATATCTCATTGTAAGTTGGATTCACATCTCCCTGATGATCAGTGATGTTCCGCACCTTTTCATGTGCCTGTTGTCCATTTGGATATCCTCTTTGGGAAAGTGTTTACTTAGTTATTCCGCCCAATTTTAATCAGGTTGTATATTGTTTTTTGGTTGCTGTTATTGAGTACAGTTGACCCTTCAACAATGTGGGGGATAAGGGCACTGCCCCTCTGCATAGTGGAAAGTCTGTGTATAACTTAGAGTTGGCGCTCCATATATGTGAGTCCGCCATATCCACAGTTCCTATGCATTAATGGGTTCAACTAATCATGGATCGTGTAGTACTGTAGTAGTTACTACTGAAAAAAATCCATGAGTAAGTTGACCTGCACAGTTCAAGTTTCAACTGTATATGAGTTATTTATATATTTTAGAAATTAACCCCATTATCCAATATATAGTTTGCAAAGCTTTTCCCTCATTCGGTACACTGCCATTTTATTTTGGTAATTGTTTCTTTCTCTTGCTTTGCAGAAGCTTTTAAATGGGATGTAGTCCCATTTGCTGATTTTTGCTGCTGTTATTTGTGCTTTTAGTCATATCCAGAAAATCTTTGCCAAAAACAATATCAAGGAGCTTCTTCAACACATTTCCTTCTAGGAGTTTTAGAGTACCAGGTCTTACGTTTAAATCTTTGATCCATTTCAAGTTAGTTTTCATAAGTGGCGTGAGATAGTCATCAAATTTCATTGTTCATCATGTACTTACCCAGGTTTTCTGTACCATTTGTCAAAGAGATTCTTCTTTCCCCAGTGGGTGTTCTTAACTCCCTTGTCAAAATTAGTTGACTCTGAGGACTCTATTTTATTGCATTGGTCTATGTGACTATTTCTGTGCCACTACCATACTGGTTTTAGGACTATAGCTTAGCAGTGTACTTTGAAACAGGAAGAGTGATATATCCAGCTTTGGTTTTATTCTCCAGATTGCTTTGGCTATCTGAGGTCTTTTGTGGTTCCATAGAAATTTTAGAATTGTTTCTTCTATTTCTCTGAAGAATTCCTTCGGTATTTTGATGGAGCTTACATTGATGTGTAGATATTATGGATAATTTCACAATATTAATTCTTCTGAGCCATGAAGATGGGATGTCTTTCCATTTGTTTGTGTCTTCTTCAGTTTCTCTCATCAATGTCTTCCAGTTTTCAGTGCACAGGTCTTTAACCTTTTTTGGATAAATTTATATCTATCTAGGTATATTTTTCATGCTATTGTGAATAGGGTAGTGTTTTTCAAAAGTTTTTTCAGTGTATAGAAATGCACCTGACTTCTGTATGTTCATTTTGTACCCTGCAACTTTACTACAATCACTGCTTAGTTCCCACAGTCTTTTGGTTGAGTCTTTGGGGTTTCTATATATAAAATCATGTCATCTGCAAACAGTGACACTTTTCTTTTTCTATTGGATGTCTTTTAATTTCTCTGTCTTGCCTAATTGTTCTAGCTAGGACTTCCAGTAGTACATTGAACTGGAGTGGTGGGAGTAGACAGCTTTGTCTTGTTCCTGATCTCAGAGAAAATGTTTTCAGTTTTATCTCCAGTGAGTATAATGTTAACTGTGGTTTTGTGATATATGGCCTTTATTATGTGGAGGGATTTTCCTTCTTATACCTAGTCTATCAAGTGTTTTTATAATGAAAGAATGTTGTATTTTGTCAAATGGTTTTTCTACAGTTATTGAGATGATCATGTGATTATCTTGCATTGTACTGGTGTGATTTATTTGTGTATTTTGAACCATTCTTATATCTGAGGGATAAATCCCACTTCTTCATTGTTTATGATCCTTTTAATGTGTTCATGAATTGGTTTGCTAATATTTGTTGGGAATTCTCGCACCTCTATTCACTAGGGATATCGGTCTCTAGTTTTCCTTTGTTGTGATGTCCTTATCTGGCTTTGGGATTAGGGGAATACTGGCCTCATAGCATGAATTTGGATTTGGGGGTTGAGTTTCAGAACGGGTGGTGTTAAGTCTTCTTTAAATGTTTCATAGAATTTGACAGTGAAGCCAGCTGGTCCTGGTTTTCTCTATGTCTTCCTGATTCAGTTTTTATAGGTTGTGTGTGTGAAGCCCATCGCCTCTAAAGTGTGGTTCGGTTCAGATGTTTTCTTGATTTTCTGTCTTGATGATCTCTCCTTGCTCACAGTGGGGTATTGGAGTCCCCTGATAGTACTGTATTGTGTATGTCCCCTTTCAGACCTGTTAGTATTTGGGTGTTGGCAGCTTATATATTTATAATTATTGTATCTTGTGTTGTATTATCTCCTTCCTCATTATATAATGACCTCCTTTGTCTCTTGTTACCATTTTTGGCTTGGAGTCTATTTTGCTTGATATAGATATCACTATGCCCCCTTTCTTTTGGTTTCCATTTGCTTGGAATATTATCATCTTCTCTTTGGGCCTTTGTGTGTCTTTAGAGTTTAAATTGGTCTCCTATATCCAGCACATAGTTGCATCTTACTTTTTTTTTTAAATCCACTCAGGCACTCTATGCCTTTTGATTGGTGAGTTTGATCCATTTACATCAAGGTTGATTATGGATGTGTAAGGACTTACTACTGCCACCTTATCTTTTGCCTTCTTCTCATTTTGTGTCTTTATCCTTCTGTTTCAAACTACCTTTATAAATTTTGGGGTTTCCATGGTGATTTGCTCAATCACCCCTATTTTTATGTCTTAGGTCTCTATATTTTCACTTTGTGGTTACCAGGAGGCTTACATAAAACATCTCATAGGTAAAACAGTCCTTTATTCTGCTGATAGCATCTTATCTTCATTTGCCTGCAAAGGTTCCACTCTTTTACTCCTCCCTTTTTCTCTATGTGATTTCACAAATTATGGCTTTTATGTTATGAATGCATTAATATTGTAGTAGTGTATTTTAATGCTTTTTTCCCTTTAACCTGTTTGGTATAATTATTTAACCCACTGTTGTCTGTTGTCAAACGGTCATGGTTTTCTAATTCCGACTATTACCCTTTTCAGTGTTTTATGTTCTTCCATTTTGTGTGTGTCTCTATTTTGTGTGTGTCTCTACTTAGTACCTTTTTGTTTCTGTTTGAAGAACTCCCTTCAGCATTTCTCTCAATGCAGGTCTTGTGGTGGTGAACTCCCTCAGTTTGTCTGGGAAAGCCGTTATTCCTCCTTCATATCTGAAGGGTAATTTTGCCAGATAAGAGTATTCCTGGCTAGCAATTTTTCATCTTTTAATATTTTGGATATGTCATTACACTCTCTCCTAGCCTGTTGCTGAGAAATCTGCTGGTAGTCTAAATGGGGGATCATTTTGTAAGTTACTTTTTTCCCCCCTTTGGCCACTTTTAAAATTCTTTATCATTGATTTTTTTTTACAGTTTCCTTATGATGTATCTTGAAGAAGGGCTTTTTTATCCACAAGGCCAATAGAATGCCTTAGTGTGCCCAGTTCCTTCTTTGGTAAGTACTTAGCTATTATTTCTTTAAATAGACCCTCTGCTCCCTTCTCTCTTTTTACCTCTGATATACCCATTATTATCATTATCTTGGTTTTCCTAATTGAGTCTAATAGCTCTCATAGAATTTCTTCACTCTATTCAAATCTTAGTTCTCACTCCTCTTCCATCTAAAGCATTTCTAAATTCCTGTCATCTACTTCACTTTCTCTTTCTTCCATCTGATCTCCTCTAGCACCGATGCATTCTTTCTTATAATTTCAATTATTGTGGTAAAGTATTCCTTCTAGTCATTAATTATATTTGAGTTTTTTGAGTTTTCTTGTAGCTTGTTGAGTTTCTTCAAAACAGCTATGTTGAGGTATTTATCTGTTGGACTGTAGTATTCCATATCTTTGAGTTCAGGTGCTGGAGAATAGTCATTTTCTTTTGGTGGTACCATGATTTTTCCTAGTGTATCATTAACTAACTGTGCCTTTGCTGTAACATGTAAAGTAGCGAACACCTTTCTTAGTTACAAAAATCTTCGTTTCCTTAACATTTTAACATGCTGACAAAACAAAACTTCCTTTTATTTACCAGAAGGTGGTGATATAGCCCAAGTTTTTGACTTCTCACTGTCCCAGACTGTCCCTGCTACTACACTTAGGAGAGTACATATAAAAATGAAAGGTATTGCAGAGTTGCGGGACGTGTGGGCTTAGCACCTGGGGCTTTGAGGGTCCCCAACACACCTGTTAGGGGAGTCTCTGATTGATTGCAAGACTCTCAGAGGTCTCTTGCTGGATCTCCTGCTGAAATCCTGAGCAGATAGCAGGTAACACTTTCCTTGAATGTTTTCCTGTCCGCCTTCTTTCCTCTCCCTCTCCCAGTCAGTCACAGAGGCCCCTTCTCAGAAATCTGCAGTCTGCCTGAGAGGAACCTCAGGGTACCTCCAGCTATAACGTTTGCAGGTGCTTGCACTTTTCACTTCCTCTGCCAGAGAAGTAGCTGCTGTCACTGCTGCCACCATTGCACTCACCAAGTGAGCTCTGGGGAGAGGGGTCTACTCCGGCCATTCCTCCCTTTGTCTGCCTCCCGACTTGTTTCTATCCTGCTCAGCTGGTTTGCCAAGTTCTTCTGTCAGACTGGCGAAAGCACCACAAATTCCCTATCTCCCATGAGTGTCTTCCCACTTTTGTACTCTCCAGATTACGTTTTTCCTGTGGTGGTACTTGAGGGTGAGGCAGGCTCAGGACTTGGAGCTGCAGCATCTTTAGATGTCCACTGGGTGATCTCTCAGGTGTCCTGGTGTACTGTGCAGAGGCCCTTTGGTTTGGTTTGGTTATGTTATAGACGTAGACGTCCAGTTAGTTGTAAATTGAAAGGAAGAGAAAAAAAGAAAAACATTTCATGCCATGACGGTGACATCCAACTACAGCTATTTTGATACGTTTGTTCTTTAACCTTTCTATTAAAGCAGTTAATGACATTAGAGTAGTTAACGTATCCCTAAATTGAAATACTAGAGTATTGTGAATATGACTATATGCTTACCAGCGTATTGTGTAGTTTCATGGTACCTTCAGCTTGATGAACTCCTGTCGGCATTTTTTGTAAGGTAGGTTTAGCGTTCATAAATTTCCTCAGCTTTTTGTTTCTTAGGCAGTCTTTATCTCACTTTCATTTATGAAGGATATGTTTGCTTGGTAAAATAGTCTTGGTTGGCTGTTTCTCTCATAGTACTTGGAATGTGTCATCCGTTTCTCTCTCTCCTGGCCTGCGAGGTCTCTACTGAGAAAGCTGCTTGATAGCCTGATAGAAGTACTCTTGAATACCTTAAAAAATTATCTTCCCTTTAAATCCTTTCTTTGACTTTTGACTGGTGTTTTAGCATAATGTGTCTTGGAGAAGATCATTCTGGGTTAAAGTTTGGGGGTCACCTATTAGCTTCACATACTTGGACGTCCAAATCCCTTCCCAGGTTTGTGAATTTCTCAGCCCTTATTTCCTTAAAGAAGTAAGTTTCTATCCCTTTCCTCTTTTCCTTCTGGGGCTCTGCTGTTATCTTGATGTTGTCCTGTAAGTCCCATAGACGTTCTTTTTCTTCTCTGATTGGACAATTGATCTATCTGCTGAGTCTTTGTCAAGTCTGCTGTTGAAAACTCTGTTGAATTCTTTCATCCACTCATTGTATTCTACAGCTCCAAAGTTTCTGCTCAGGTCTTTTTTACGTTTTCTTTTGGTGGAACTTTTCATTTTGTTCATGTACATTTTTTCTATTAAATTGCTTACCTGTGTTTTCTAATAGCTCTCTGACCATCTTCTTAATAATTACTTGAATTCTTTATGTCCCTTGTAGCCCTGCATAGGCATCAGCACATTTGAAGCAGCAGTTACCTCTTCCAGACTTCATGGACGGACTGTGGTAAGAGAAGACTTTTACCTGTGGACAGAAGTGTGCTTAAGCATAGTATGAGCCTGACTCAAGTGGTGCAGGGCTACAAGCGTGGGGTGTGTTTTGGCATTAGATCCGGTGGTTTGCAACATCTCAGGCCTCTGTGGTACACAGAATCAACTGTGGTAAGCACTGCAACGCAGTGGGGTGTGTCCTCAGTGGCACCTCTTAGTTCAGCAGCTAAGAACTGGGGCAGGCAAATGGTGGTGTCCAGAGCCAGTGTGTGCACACACTCAGCTATGGGGGACAGCTTAAGGGGCCCACATCATTGGTGGGACCAAAGCATACAGCAACGATTGGGGCCAACTACAGGCTCACTGGCAGCTGCAGGGGCCCTGGCTATAGGCATGCTCTCTTGTGGGTGGGTGGATACTTTCTACTCCTGGACTTGCACGGTGGTGGGCGCAGAGCCTTGTCCAGAGTGCATGCCAGGTGGTCGGCAGTAGGGGTTCTAGACTGGTGTCTTACACAGAGCCCTGGGCTGACGTCAGCAAATGCAAATATCTGTGGGGTAAAATAAGAGAGAGAGTGCTCTTTGGGGTGACCTTGCTGGCCCCTTTAGTATCGTCATCCTATAGAGCAGGTCACTGTGATCCACCATCACTCCTGCTGCATGGCTGCTATTGGTAGCCACCGTTTTCTTTCTTGTTGCTAGTCATCTCTATATATCTTGGCTTTGCTAGCTTGCATGGGGTGAAACCATAGAAAGACCTTCACTGGGTGTCCCAAAAGCCTGGGGAAGCTAATTACTACTCACCATGCTCTTCCTTTTGCAGCAAACTCTTTCTAGATGGGAAGTTCCCTCTTGGGTCTAAGCAGTACCAGCTTGGTGGAGGGATGATGCAGGCAAGATGAAGCTGTCTCCCTTCTCTATTTAGTCATGCCCTCCTTCTGGTTTTCTGTTCTGCTGTGTTGCTTTTATACACGGACTCCGGAGCTCTTTGTGGACAGCTGTTTCTTTGTTGATCTTTGTCAGGGGACAGAGGCCTGGTTCTTCTGCATCTCCATTTTGGTCTTTAATTTATTCTTGAAGAAGATGAAAAGAAAAAGTGTTTACCAATCAAAAAGTGTTTACCAATCAAAAGGAGTAACCTGAGAATAGGATGCAAAGTATGAACCTGTCTAACATGTTTGGCATTATATATCCTGATGATCAACATTCTATCCAGAGAGCTTTGTATAGTTACTGATAAGATAACCAAATTTGCAGTATATCTATTTTACTAAAGAAAGACAACCTTTTTGCAGAGTTACACACTTTATGCTTATATTTGATGTAATATTTTCTTCAGAAATCTTTTGTATTTAATGCTGACACCTGCAACTGGCTTTATATTAAGGCCACAGAAAACATTTTCATCCCTTTTTCAGATATCATTGCATTTATCTGTACCAACCACTATGCTCAGAGCACTATCTTTCAACTCCATTGGCCTTCCTTCTTTGAATTCTAACACAAAACCTATTTGGGGGCTATTGCCTATGCTGTTTCTATGCCTTGAATGTTTGTTTAGCTCCAGAATTTTTGAACGTCTAGCTCTTTCACATTCAGTTCTTCTCACCTTATTATTACCTATTTCAGATCACTTCCCTCATGATCCAAGTATATGCAACTCTGACATCTCCCAGACATCTTATATCATTTATTTATTCTTAGTTGATAATCTTCATAGCACATCACTATCTGAGATTTAACGTTTTCACACATGAGTTACATTTTCCTTCCCCCTCTTAAGCACAGGAGTCATAAGAGTAGGAACGATGGCTTCCCCATTTGCTATTGTGACTCCAGCAACCAAAATAGGACCTATGATGCACGTCTCTTCCCAAACCCTCACAACTCCAATTTAACCTTCTACTTGGGCTCACTGCCAGCTTGGTACCAGTGCAACCTCAGCTCTACAAGACACCCTCTGTTTGGAAGACAAACAGAAGATCTTTTCTACTATGTTTGGAGTCAGCACCACAACATTGAGAGAGCGCCTCAAGGCATAAGAAATGGAGTAAGTTACTACAACATTGATGTGGGAACCTGCAAAGTCTACATGCATTCTGTATAATGTGTCTGATGGCCCTGGACCGCTATAAAGGAACTGGTATTATAGCCTGAGGCCTACTGTCCCCAGGCTGAGAGACTATTAGGAGACTCGACTCAAGTGTCAGGCAGCCTCTTCAGCAAGGGTTCCTGTTTCTACCCAATAAGCTGGGGGAAAAACTGCCTTCTACCCAACGCAATGTCCTTCAATAACTATCTCAGACTTGAAGCTGGCTTTGTAGGCTAACAAAAGCATAGTAGAGTCATTAAAAAGTTTCTTCATCAACCAGAGAGAGAAAACTCAATCCAAAAACAGTGTGCACAGTAGTAAAGAAAGAAAGAACTGGCGCCGATTGATAGAAGACAAAATTAGATACAGAAGATATTAGGAAATGTAAGTGGAAGGCCAACTGGCCCGAGGCAGGGGACTGCAATGCATCAGACCGAAACTCTCCGGACCACCCAGTTCCAGGGACTGACCTGGGGACTTTCCACCCGGCCCAGCCTTCCTGCCTTTCGAGGGGCGGGACTAACGGTCCCAAGACTCATGCAACCGGCACCGGATATTGCCACAATACCCGAAGAGACCACCAAATAAGGAATACCCTGCGCCCTCCCAGAGTCACCACACCCCTTTCCCTTCTTCCCCTATAAAATCTTGCCCAACCCTCGCCCGGGTGCGACTTCTCTGGCCCTTGCTCTCGGACCAGTGAACCTCGCCCGGGAGCGCTCCCTAAGAAAGCTCACTTGAAGCTTTCCTCTGTTTTGCAGTGCCGTTTGTTAAGATCCAACCTTACATTTGGTGCCGAAACCCGGGAGGGGTACCAAGCCCCGCGGGTTACCGCGCGGGCCGCTCCTCCCCCAGGAGACAACCAGGGAACCTCTACTCATCCACCCGATCCGGCAGAAAACGGGGTAAGTCCCGCTCCCTTGTTCCCTGCGACTCACAGAGTCCCTGCCCACCAGACTCCCTGTCCTTAATTGCGGCCGCGTCAGGGACTCCTCCATCCTCTCTCCGGGCCTCGGGCAACTGTGGAGACGCCCCTGGGGTGTCTCCTAGCCAATTTTACAGCCCTCGGTTTCTCCCAAGAGCTCCGTCGCCGACGGCTTATTTTCTATTCCACTATGGCCTGGCCACAATATCCTCTAGACAATCTCTAGACAATCAATCCAAATGGCCTTCTGAAGGGACTTTGGATTTTAACATCCTCCGTGAGCTGGATAATTACTGCCGCAGGGCGGGCAAATGGTCCGAGGTCCCCTATGTTCAGGCCTTCTGGTATTTACGCTCCCGCCCTTCCCTCTGTGTCGATTGTTCCACTTTCCAGATCCTTCTTGCCAAACAGACAGCTCCTACATTCAAGCCCCTAATTTCCTTTGACGATGACCCCTCTCCGCTAGCCAACCCACCGTAATCTCCCACCTCTCCCCCTTCCAGAGCTCCTCTCCAACCTCCACCCTACCCTGAAGCGGTCCCTCCTCCTCCCGAACCGGCTCCGGCCCCTCCAACTGCTCCCCCGCCTACCCTCAACGGTTTCTCCTCCCACGCCCTTTGCTTCGCCAGTGGTGCACATACATGCTCTCACAACTCCCAAGATCCAAATGCCCTCTGAGGGAGGTAGCAGGAGCGGAAGGATTAGTTAGAGTTCATGGTCCATTTTCCCTCCAAGATCTCTCTCAAATAGAAAAGCGATTAGGCTCCTTTTCTGCCGACTCTTCCCACTACATCAAAGAATTTCGCTACCTCTCTCAAGCTTACGATCTAACCTGGCACGACATCTTTGTGATCCTATCTTCTACTCTGACCCCTGACGGGAGGGAAAGAATTCAAACTGCTGCCCGAAACCATGCAGATCAGGTTCACTTTACCGACAACTCCATGCCTGTCGGAGCGACTGCCGTACCTGGCACCAATCCAGGCTGGACTTATCAGGATGGCCAAGATGGCCACCGTAAACGTTACCTCATGATCCAATGCCTCCTGGCTGGCATGCAGGCTGCCGCTCATAAGGAAGTGATAACCCAAGAACCTAACGAAAATCCAGCTATCTTTCTCAATCGCCTTACAGAGGCCTTAACTCTCTACACCCGGCTGGATCCCGACACCCTGGCTGGGACAGGGGTCCGTGAAAGGCAACCCCGCCGGGGGCCTGCTTCAATTGCAGAAAAGAAGGCCACTGGGCTCGCCAATGTCCCAATCCCTGACCTCCTTCTAAGCCCTGGCCCAGCTGCGGGCTAACGGGCCACTGGAAGACTGACTGCCCTACGACTGGCCCTCCCTCAGCGTCTCCATGCAGGGGGCAGGCCGACCCAACAGCATTACCACTCGAACTGCTGGGATTGGCTGACGACTGACGGCGCCCGGACTCGAAGACCCCCATCACCCTCGCCGAGCCCAGGGTAACGCTACAGGTAGTGGGTAAGTCCATCTCATTTCTGGTGGACACGGGGGCCACCTATTCGGTCCTGCCTACTTACTCCGAGTCAGTTTCTCCTTCCCACTCCAGACCGGTCCACTCCCATGTCATATCGAAGGACTCCCTTTTACTCATTCTTTCTTTCGTAGTCATACCATCCTGCCCAGTTCCCTTGCTAGGCCAAGATGTCCTTTTCCACTTAGGGGCCTCCCTGCAGCTGGTTAGACTTGACCCTAAGGTCCCCTCCTCCCAACTCCTGCTTCCTCTTCTCGGCCTGTCTCTAGAACCCTCCCCCTCCTATTCCCCCTCTTCCAATCACACTGAACCCAATCAATCCCCAAGTCTGGGATACTTCTAAGCCCATAATAGCAACACACCATTCCCCCGTCCTCATCCACCTAAAGGACCCCTCCAAATTTCCATCAAGGCCCCAATTTCCCATCTCTGAGACTCACCTTAGGGGCCTACCACCTATTATCACCAGAATCCTAAACCAGGGACTCCTTATCCTCACTGACTCTCCCTGCAACACCCCCATCCTACCTGTCCGCAAGGCCTCTGGGGATTATCACCTGGTCCAGGACCTGCGACTAATCAGTGAGGCCATAATTCCTCTCCCCCCAGTAGTACCAAACCCATACACCTTGCTCTCCCATATCCCCCCCATCCACAACCCACTTTACAGTTCTGGATCTCAAAGATGCCTTTTTCACTATCCCCCTACATCCCGACTCCTATTTCCTCTTCGCCTTTACCTGGACGGATCCGGATACTCATACTTCCTTCTTCCCCAGGGCTTCCGCAACAGTCCTCACCTCTTCAGTCAGGCGCTTGCACGGGACCTCACTTCCTGCTCCCTTGCCCCCAACACACTCCTTCAATATGTAAATGAATTCCTCCACTGTAGCCCGTCTCTCAGCCTCTCAAGACAACACACTGCAGCTCTCCTCAATTACCTTGGCTCTCACGGCTATCTGGTCTCCCCAGCCAAGGCTCAGTTTTCTGTATCTTCTGTAACCTACCTGGGGCTCCACCTTACCCCTACCACAAAAGGTCTAACAGCCGACCGCACCCGGACTATCCGTGAACTCCAGCCTCCGGAAACAGCGGAACAAATTCTCTCCTTTTTGGGCCTTATAGGATTTTTCCGACACTGGATCCCTAACTTTGCTCTCCTTGCTAAACCCTTATATCTAGCTGCTAAAGAAACCCCTCAAGGACCCCTCACCTCTCCTTTTGCCGTTCGACAGGCCTTTCTCACCCTCCGTAACGCTCTGATATCTTCTCCTCCCCTTTCTCTGCCCAACCCAAACAGACCGGAATAGCCACTGGACTCCTTGCCCAGCCTGTAGGGCCTTCCTACCACCCCGTGGCTTACCTCTCCAAACAGCTAGACCCAACCATTCGGGGATGGCAACCATGCCTTCGGGCCCTAGCAGCGCAGCCGAACTGACCAAACAAACACTCAAACTGACTCTGGCCCACCCACTAACCATGTTTTCCTCCCACCGGCTGGTCGACCTGCTAGGCCACAAGTCTCCCTCCCTCCTGGGCCCCTCCCGCATCCAGGAGTTCAAACTACTATTCATTGAAAACCCAGCTATTTCTCTTGATCTCTCCCCTCACCTGAACCTGGCTTCCCTCCTGCCTATCTCTGGCACTGGGACCTCCCCTTCCCACTCCTGCCCCCAAGTCATAGAGGCCCTCAGCCCGCCGAGAGAGGGACTCTTTGACACCCCTCTTTCAAACCCAGACCACACCCTCTTCGTAGATGGCAGGTCAATACTCGGTCCTGATGGATGCCGACAGGCAGCCTATGCAGTGGTAACTATCTCAACTATTATCAAGGCTAACAGCCTCCCAGAAGGGACAACCTCTCAAAGAGCTGAAAAGAGCTGAACTGATAGCACTCACGTGGGCCCTCGACCTCTCTAAGGGCCAAAGGGCCATCTTTCTCCCTGTGGTCGCAGGCATTTCCCTCGCCTCCTCTCTCGTTGCTGCAGGCATCGGGGGAGGAGCCCTAACACACAGTGTCTCAACATCCCGGGACCTAGAACAAACTCCAGCTAGCCATCGAGGCTTCTGCCGCCTCCATCACCTCCCTCCAGCGCCAGATCACCTCAGTAGCCCAAGTTGCCCTCCAAAATCAACAAGCCCTGGATCTCCTGACAGCCGACAAAGGAGGTACCTGCCTCTTCCTACAGGAGGAATGCTGCTATTACATCAATGAAACAGGACTCATCGAAGACACTGCAAACGCCCTCCATCGCTTAAGAACTCCAACGCAAACACCAACAGTCCACCTCCCCAACTGGTGGCGATCCACCCTCTATACCTGGCTAACAGCAATCTTAAGCTCCCTGTTTTCTTAGGTTCCTTCGCAGGCGCATGGAGGAAGTCTCTAGGGTGGCCACAAACCAAATGCTCCTCGGTCCTTACACCTTGCTTCCTACAGAACCCCCCCACTGGTCTCCCCTAAGCCTCGGACCCCTGGTCCCCCGACTCCCCTTTCGATGCCCCCATTCAGCATGAAGTAGCCAGAGATAAGAACGCCGCCCCATTACACCAAAGATGTCAGGATGTAAGGCCAACTGGCCTGAGGCAGGGGAACGCAATCAGATTCACAGGTTGCATCAGACCGAAACTCTCTAGACCACCCAGTTCCAGGAACTGACCTGAGGACTTTCCACCCGGCCCAGCCTTCCCGCCTTTCAAGGGGCAGGACTAACGGTCCCAAGACTCATGCAACCGGCACCGGATATTGCCACGATACCCAAAGAGACCACCAAATAAGGAATACCCTGTGCCCTCCCAGAGTCACCACACCCCTTTCCCTTCTTCCCCTATAAAATCTTGCCCAACCCTTGCCCGGGTGCGACTTCTCTGGCCCCTTGCTCTCAGACCACTGAACCTCGCCCAGGAGCGCTCCCTAATAAAACTCACTTGAAGCTTTCCTCTGTTTCGCGGTGCCGTTTGTTAAGATCCGACCTTACAGTAAGTAGCTCAAACAAAGCTTTCTAAGAATAAAAAAATATGATACTAAGAATAAAAAAATATGATACCACAGAAAATATCTTAAAGCAACGGAGGAAAAATCTAAACATGGAGGTTGCAAGAAGTAGAAAATAACAAAATTGGAGGATAGCTCCAATACTCAGAAGTTAGTTAGTTAAAGAAGGAACTCAATGAATGAGAGAGATGCAAAGAGTACATAAGTAACAGAATTGTCTATTATTAAGACATAGAAAGTCCAAAATCTATACATTCAAAAGCCATTAAAGGGAAACTAGAAAGGAAGGGAGGAAGAATAGACTTAGCTTAATATATAATACTTCCAATACTAATGTATTTTAATCATTATCTCAAAGAAAGGGGACCAGTTCAGTAGACCACAAAGTATGGAAAAGGAGGACCTGATATTAATGAACTCTGGGTATACTGTTTATACATATGTATGTTTGTGTAGGAAGATCAAGAACAGAAAGGATCAAAATTAGAGACAAGCCATTTTCTCGACTCAGAATCAAAATTAGAAATACATAATAAAAATTTACCCTCTAAAAATATGACCTGGAAAAAAAATCTAAACTGCTTGAAAATTAAGAAAAAAATGAGCCAAAACTTTAATGGAAATAGAAATTCAAATAGAAATTACAAAATAACATGAAAAAAACCCCCAGGATTTTTGATGATAGGAGATACTCCCTTTTCAAGCAAATGACCCCTTTACCAAATAGGCATCTCACTTATCCACATCAGTCATAAAATTTGTTATGTAAAGTTGTGTTGTGCCTGAGAAAAATTACAAATGTCTACATGTCATGAGCCTTTGCAATTGCTAACAGAGTCAACAACAGGACTGGTAAATCCTCAATGCCAAAGATCTAGTGGTTATCAAAATATTCACACCAGAGTATGTGAGACAAGAGAGGGCCTGACCATGATAATTGTGCCCCATGTGGACCTTTGCTGGGAGACAAATTCCGTAGGGCATCAACATTCATTCCCCAGCGTGCTGCTCATATGTTGTTGGTTACTACATGCTTATATATAAGTAGATCAATATAATAACATCAAGTCAAAATATTTTCATTTTAATAAGGAGCTTACTCAAATTATAGAAATAAATACAAGAACTTCAGACAACACTGGCCAAAGAGATCTCTTTCTTACAAGAAGACTTTTAGAAAACTACAAATAAGTGTTTGTTAGTGGGCAGAGGCTCAGTCAGCCTATTCACATCTATCGTCTAAAACATATTTCACCAGAGTGTTAGACGAGCCTAAATGGTAAAATGTTGAAGAAGCTGAAAGATCATCTGATGAATGCTGTTATCAATATGCAATCTTTCTGTGATGTAAATGTGGAGATAGAAATTAGATACTGAGGAAAATATTAAAATTAATGTTGAGTCCTGGTTCTGATTTTTTTTAAGTGTTTTCATGAGGTTCCCAAATGCTCTCTTAATAGCCTCTTACGATTTGGTTACTCTATAGTGGCTCTGAGGCAGAGAATGTAAAATAGTGACAGACAAAAGAGAAAATGAGTCACTAAGGAAGCTGACACCTCATTCACTTTAAAAAAATTTAGTCTGCTTTTCCATGAATACCATTAAAGCCCAGAGAAGACTAAAAGGTCTTGTCACATTCCAGGCAGTGAAAGCAAATGAAATAACCCAACTAGTTCAAAAATGCAGGCTTTACCAGAGCTGAATCAAGACTAATTTAACAACCTAGTAAGGATCTATAGGCCACCTGATATATTTTTTTTGAAGAGGAATTGATTTTTCATATATTTGAGCAGTTTAACCTCCTGTAATTCACAGCAAATTTCCAAGCAAAACTATCTAAACATAAAGCTGACCAAGTAAGCCTCTATTAGTTACCTACTATGTGCAGAGCAATGTAGGAACTAAACTAGGAAAGACACACATATATACAAACAAGAGAAATTTTGGTTGAGGAAATAAATTGTATGAACATAAAACAGCCAGAGAATGTAAGTAAATGTGAGAGTGGAAAATGTTCAATGCAAATATAATTCAAAACCAGAAAATAAAAACAAGGAAAGCCATTAGTATAGAGGCAAAAGAACTGGTCTCGGACTAAACAAGACAGTATTCAGTTATCTTCTGCTTACTTGATGGATGACCTTGGTCAATTCAAGAATCTTTCAATCCCAGTCATTCACACACTAAGAGCAAGTAATAAAATCTGCCTCATAGGTTTGATGGAGGGATTTAATGAGGCAACAAATATGAATATGGCTTAAAAATTGTTAAGTTTCCAATAAAGTGAAAAGTTTTGCCAGGAAGAGTCATTTTACTCTAGAGTGGATATTGCTGTTCTGTTTACATATATAGTTCCAGGAGATAACTGGGCAGGGCCTTTTTACATCATCTCTTTCTACAGCTTCATTTTAGAGATAATTAAACTGTGGCCCACAAAAATTAAATTTTATGCCTAAGTTTTTTTAAAAGCTCCTGGGACACAGCAATAAGTGAAAACATGTAGCTGTTATTATTTCTCAAATTTACTTAGCAGGTTTTTGCAGAATTAACACTTCATTCATTTTTCTGACATTATAGGTACAGAGAAAATTCATACCCCTACCCCTTGAGAAGCTCAACTTCTCTATTCATTGTCCTCTGGCCTAAAGTAATATAACTGTATTTTAATGGTGTGGTGGTAGAAATAGGAGATGAAAGGTCACCCAATTTAGAAATATATGCCATCACATGTCTAAACAGACTCTGAATTTAGATTTCATTACAATACTTTTCAGTTAGATAAAAACTATCCCTTTACATGTAATCTAGAAATTCCTCTTGCCACTGAAATCATAGCCTTCTATTTTGTTTTTAATTTCTTAGTCATGGGCAGAAATTATCTAAAGCAAATTGCATTATGAAAAAATGTTCATAATGTTATTCTAATTTTCAGATGATGTTTGCTTAAAAGACCACACCTGTCTGCTATTATTAATAACTATGCTCTAATAGTCATAGATTAGACTTTAATTATATAACTCGGAAATCTTGGGGGTATCTATCAAGATGGCAGAGTAGTACAACATGACCTGTATATATGCTGTCTACAGGAGACCCATGTCAGACCTAGGGACACATACGGACAATGAGGTGATGGGAGAAAGATTTTCCATGCAACTGGAAATCAAAAGAAATCTGGAGTAGTAATACTCATATCAGACTAAATAGACTTTAAAGACTGTTACAAGCGATAAGGATGGACACTACATAATGATCAAGGGATCAATCCAAGGAGAAGATATAACAATTCTACATATTTATGCACCCAACATAGGAGCACCTCAATACATAAGGCAAATGCTAACAGCCATAAAACGAGAAATGGACAGTAACACAATCTTAGTGCAGGACTTTAACACCTCACCTACACCAATGGACAGATCATCCAGACAGAAAATCAATAAGGAAACACAAAATTAAATGACACATTAGACCAGATAGACTTACTTGATACTTGTAGGATATTCTGTCTGAAAACAGAAGAATACACTTTCTTCTCAAGAGCACAGGGAACGTTCTCCAGGATAGATCACATCTTGGGTCACATCAAGCCCTGGTAAATTTAAGAAAACAAATCATATCAAGCAACTTCTCTGACCACAATGCTATGCATTTAGAAATCAATTACAGGAAATAAATGTAAAAAACACAAACACATGGAGGCTAAATAATGTGTTATTAAGTAACCAATGGCTCACTGAAGAAATCAAAGCGGAAATCAAGAAATACCTAGAGACAAATGATGATCGAAAACCTATGGGATGAAGCAAAAGCAGTTCTAAGAGGGAAGTTTATAGCAATACAATCTTACCTCAGGAAATAAGACAACTCTCAAATAAACAACCGAACCTTACACCTAAAGCAACTAAAGAAGAACAAATTAAACCAAAGGTTAATAGAAGGAAAGAAATCATAAAGATAAGAGAAGAAATAAATGAAATGGAGACAAAACAATAGCAAAGATCAATGAAACTAAAAGCTGGTCCTTTGATAAGATAAACATTTAGCCAGACTTAGCAAGAAAAAAAAGGGACAGGACTCAACTCAATAAAATTAGAAATGAAAAGGAAGTTAAAACTGACACCGCAGAAATACAAAGGATCATAAGAGACAACTACAAGCAACTATATGCCAGTAAAATGGACAACCTAGAAGACATGCACAAATTTCTTAGAAAGGTACAACCTTCTGAGACCAAACCAGGAAGAAATAGAAAATATGAACAGACCAATCACGAGTACAGAAATTGAAACTGTGCTTTAAAAGCTTTTGACAAACAAAAATCAAGGACCAGATGACTTCATGGGCGAATTCTATCAAACATTGAGAGAAGAGCGAACATGCATCCTTCTGAAACTCTTCCTAAAAATTACAGAGGAAGGAACAGTCCCAAGCTCATTCTATGAGGCCACCCATCACTCTGATACCAAAATCAGACAAAAATATCACACAGAAAAGAAAATTACAGGCCAACATCACTGATGAATACAGATGCAAAAATCCTCAACAAAATACTAGCAAACAGAATCCAACAACACATGAAAAGGATCATACACTGTGATCAAGTGGGATGTATCCCAGGGATGCAAGGATTCTTCAATATCCACAAATCAATCAGTGTAATACACCACATCAACAAATTGAAGAATAAAAACCATATGATCTCAGTAGATACAGAAAATGCTTTTGTCAAATTTCAACACCCATTGATGATAAAAACTCTCCAGGAAGTGGGGCATAGAGGGAACCCACCTCAATATAATAAAAGCCATATACCACAAACCCACAGTAAACATCATTCTCAAAGGTGATAAGCTGAAAGCACTTCCTCTAAGATCAAGAAGAAGACAAGGATGTCCACTCTCACCACTAATATTAAACATAGTTTTGGGAGTCCTGGCCACAATAATCAGAGAAGAGAAAGAAATAAAAGGAATCCAAACTGGAAAAGAAGAAGTAAAACTGTCACTGTTTGCAGATGACATGATACTATACATAGAAAATCCTAAAGATGCCACCAGAAAACGAATAGAGCTCATCAATGAATTTGGTAAAGTTATAGGATACAAAATTAATGCATAGAAATCTCTTGCACTCCTATACACTGACAACAAAAGATCAGAGAGAGAAACCAAGGAAATAATCCCATATACCATCACATCAAAAAGAATAAAATGCCTAGGAAAAACCTACTTAAGGAGGCAAAAGACCTGAACTCAGAAAACTATACCATACTGATGAAAGAAATCAAAGATGACACAAACAGATGGAGAGATATACCATGCTCCTGGATTGGGAGAATCAACAATGTGAAAATGACTATACTACCCAAAGCAATCTACAGATTCAATGCAATCCCTATCAAATTACCAATGGCATTTTTCACAGAACTAGAACAAAAAATTTTACAATTTGTATGGAAACAAAAAAACCCCTGAAAAGCCAAAGCAATCTTGAAAAAGAAAAATGGAGCTGGAGGAATCAGGATCTCTGAATTCAGACTGTACTACAAAGCTACAGTAATCTAGACAGTATGGTACTGGCACAAAAACAGAAATATAGATTAATGGAACAGGATAGAAAGCCCAGAGGTAAACCCACGCACATATGGTCACCTTATCTTTGATAAAGGAGGCAAGACTATACAATGGAGAAAAAACAGTCTCTTCGATAAGTGGTGCTGGGAAAACTGGACAGCTACATGTAAAACAATGAAATGGAAACTCCCTAACACCATACACAGAAATAAACTCAAAATGGATTAAAGACCTAAATGTAAGACTGGACTCTATAAAACTCTTAGAGGAAAACATAGGCAGAACACTCTATGACATAAATCATAGCAAAATCAGTTTTGGCCCACCTCCTAGAGAAATGAAAATGAAAACAAAAAGAAACAAATGGGAACTAATGAAACTTAAAACATTTGGACAGCAAAGGAAACCATAAACAAGATGAAAAGACAACCCTCAGAATGGGAGAAAATGTTTTCAAATGAAGCAATGGACAAAGGATTAATCTCCAAAATAGACAAACAGCTCATGGAGCTCAATATCAAATAAAACAAACAACCCAATTTCAAGACGACATACAGATGGCCAAGAGGTACATGAAGAGATGCTCAACAGAACTAATTATTAGAGAAATGCAAATCAAAACTATAATGAGGTATCACCTCACACTGGTCAGAATGTTCATCATCAAAAAACCTACAAACAAATGCTGGAGAGGGTGTGGTGAAAAGACAACCCTCCTGCACTGCTGGTGGGAACGTAAAAGATACAGCCACTTTGGAGGACAGTATGGAGGTTCCTTAGAAAAACTGAAAATAAAGCTACCATTGATCCAGCAATCCCACTCCTGGGCATATATCCAGAGGAGACCATAATTCAAAAAGATACATGCACCGCAATGTTCATTGCAGTACTATTTACAATAGCCAGGACATGGAAGCAACCTAAATGTCCATCAGTAGAGTAAAGGATAAAGACAATGTGGTACATATATACAATGGAATATCACTCAGCCAAAACAAATAACGAAATAATGCCATTTGCAGCAACCTGGATGGACCTAGTGATTGTCATACTGAGTGAAGTAAGTCCTAAAGAGAAAGACAAATATCATACGATATCACTTATATGTGGAACCTAAAAAACAGTGTACAAATGAACTTATCTACAAAACAGAAATAGTGTTAGAGATGTAGAAAACACACTTATGGTTACCAGGGGGTAAGGGAGGCAGGGATAAATTGGAAGATTGGCATTGATATGTACACACTACTATATATAATATATATATAACTAATAAGACCTACAGTATAGTAAAGGGAACTCTACTCAATAGTCTGTAATGACCTATATAGGAAAAGAATCTAAAAAAAGAGTGGATATATGTATATGTATAACTGATTCACTTCACTGTACACCTGAAACTAACACATTGTAAATCAACTATACTCCAATAAAAATTAAAAAATAATATATCTACATGTGAAATGATTCTCACAGAATATCTACTGAATGCTGGCAGAAGACCACAGACTGCTGAAAGGGCAAGAAACTCGGCACATAACCAGGGAGGAAAAATGAAAAAAGAAAGTTAGAAAGGAATTGGGATGGGACTTGTGGCCCTGGGAGAGAGCTGTGAAATAGGGAAAGTTCCTGCCCCCTGGGTAGCCCCTTAGCTGGCTAGGAGATTGGCCTGGACAGAAAGGGAGCTTCAGATCCTTGAGGGAGAGCACAGCAGCCAGTTAGTGGCAGCCAGAGCAGAGCAAGAACTGCACAGATGGTCAGTGTCACCACCCTGCAGTCCCCAGCCTGACTCACTCTTCTGGAGCGGGCCACATGCTGGAATTTGGGATTTGGAGATCAGAAATGGGGAGAGGACTGGGGTTGTCTGTGTGGAGACAGACAGGGGATGCTGGAATCCAGTGTGACCACAGCTGAGCTTTACGTGGAAGAAGCCGGGGCTGCCTTAGAGGTCAGTTGCCATTGTTTGAGGGGTGCACGAGGGGAGAGGCAGGACCACATTGTAGTCTTTTTCCCTGGGTGCACTCACTCCCAGAGGGCAGGAGGACACTGCCTGAACAGGCTCCAGGGGCTGTCATGAGCCACTACCTGTGCCCACCTGGACCCTGGGACTGGTCACAGGCCCCCCTCCACCTTCCTCCTGGACCTTTGGAGTGATCGCAGGCAGCTGCCACCCTTGTGGAATCCTGGAGTGGTTAGGAGCCACCGCCCACCCAAACTCCAGGAGTGGTCGTGAGCCACCTCTGCTCCCATCCCATACTCCGGTGGTGCACCTGAGCTGCCACCTCAGCTGAGAACCCCAGAACTGGACACCAGCCACCATATCTACATACCCCTTAGCAAGGGATAATGACCAGCACATGCTGAGGAAAGAGGCGCCAGATATACATAGTGAAAATAGCCCTCGCACCAAATATACTAAACTCACAAGCTACATAGGGATGCCCGCACATATAAATAGCCCTCCAAGGCCATGGTAGATAATTGTTTCTCCTAAACTCACAGAATAAGAGAAATATAAGTAAAATGAAGAAGCAGAGGGACCACTTCCAGTTAAAACACCAAGAGCATTCCCCTAAAAGAACAAACAATGAAGCAGACCTCTTCAGTCTGACACTGAATTCAAAAAGGGGATAATGAAAATACTGAAGGAATTAAGAAAGACTATTGACAGAAAGGCAGAGTTACTGTAAAAAGAAACTAGAAACTAGAAAGAGGAACCAAGAAAAATTAGAAAACTCATTTGCAGAGATGAAAACCGAGCTAAAGGCTATGAAAGAGCAGAATGAATAATGCAGAAGAATGAAAAGTGACCTGGAAGATAGAATAATGGAAATCACTCAATTGGAACAGAACACAGAAAGCCAAATGAAAAAAAAAAAAAAAAAAGAAAGAAAAAAAGAAAGCAATATAATAGACCTATGGGATAATATGAAGTGTGCCAATCTACACATAATAGGGATTCCAGAAGAGGAAGAAAGAGAAAAGGGGATCGAAAATGTATTTGAAGAAATTATGGCTAAAAACCTCCCAAACCCAAAGAAGGAAACAGATATCCAGGTACAGGAAGCATAGAGGATGGCGAACAAGATAAACCCAAACAGACCTACACCAAGACATACTATAATAAAAATGGCAAAAGTTAAAAATAAAGAGAGGATTCTAAAGGCAGGAAGACAAAGACAAAGAGTTAAATATAAGGGAACCCCCATAAGGCTATCAGCTGATTGTTCTACAGAAACTTTGTAGGCCAGAAGGGAGTGGCAAGATATAGTCAAAGCCCTACAAGGGAAAAATCTGCAACCTAGGATACTCTACCCAGCAAGATTACCATTTAGAAGAGAAGGAGAGAGAAAGAATTTCTCAGACAAGCAAAAACTAAAAGAATACAGCAATACTAAACCTATCCTAAAGTAAATATTGAAAGGTTCTCTGGGATTTCCCTTTAAGTGATTAAGACTCCACACTTCCACTGCAGGCGGCATGGGTTCGATCCCTGGTTGGCGAACTAAGATCCCTCAGGCCATGTGGCATGGCCAAAAAATAAAAGGTAAAAGACAAAGAAAGGTCTTCTCTAAATAGAAAAGAAGTAAGAATCTATAGGAAAGAGAAAATTACAATTGGAACATAAATCACTTAAATAAGCCAGAACAAAGATTAAAAAAAAATCAAAAAGTTTTTCTGTGAAAGTGATGATAACCACAGTGAACAACAAAAGATGAACATGAAGATGTAAAAGAGGACATCAAAATCAAAAAATGTGGGGGAGGAGAATAAGAAAATCAGACTTTTTCCCAGAATGTGTCTGAGCCTATATGACTACCAGTCTAAGGCAAGTAGATATAGGAAGGGGTTAACACACTTGAAAAACAGGGTAACCACAAATCAAAAACATACAACAGACTTACAAAAACCAAAAAAGAAGAGAACATAAATATAAAACAAAAGAAGATCATCAAGCCACCAAAGGAAAAACAAAGAGAAAAAGGAAGGGACAAAGAAGAAATATAAAATCAATGGGAAAACAAGGTTTTAAATGGCAATAAATGCATATCTATCAATACTTACCTTAAATGTCAATGGACTAAATGCTCCAATCAAAAGACAGAGTGGCAGATTGGACAAAAGAAACAAGAGCCTACAGTATGCTGCCTACAAGAGACCCACTTTAGGGCAAAGGACACACATAGATTGAAAGTGAGCAGGTGGAAAAAGATATTTCATGCAAATGGAAATGACAAGAAAGCAGGGGTCACAATACTCACATCAGACAAAATAGACTTTAAAACAAAGGCCACAGAGAAAGAGAAAGGACACTGTATAATGATAAAAGGATCAATACGTGAAGAAGATTTTACACTCATCAACATATATGCACCTAATATAGGAGCACCCAAATACATAAAACAAATACTAAGAGACATACAGGGGAAAATTGACAGGAATACAATAATAGTAGATTAACACCTCACTCACATCAACGGACATGTATTTCAGACAGAGAATCAGTAAGGCAACAGAGATCCTAAATGATAAAATGGAACAGTTAGACTTGAGTGGTATTTTCAGGACATTACGTCCCCAAAAAAGAGAATACACATTCATTTCAACTGCACATGGTACATTCTCTAGGACTGACCACATGGTAGGGCACAAAACAAGCCTCAACAAATTTAAGAGTGTAGAAATTATCTCAAGCATCTTTTCTGACCACAACAGCATGAAACTAGAAATTAACCACAGAAAAATAAGTGAGAAAACAAATGATTATACGGAGACTAAACAACATGCTACTAAAAAACCAATGGGTCAATGATGAAATCAAAGAGGAAATTAACAAATTCCTTGAGACAAATGACAATGAAAATACAACCATACAAAATCCATGGGATGCAGCAAAAGCAGTTCTTAGAGGGAAGTTCATAACGAAATAGGCCTTCCTCAAAAAACAAGAAAAATTTCAAATAAACAACCTAACCTACCAGTTAAAAGTATTAAAAAAAGAAAAACAAACAAAACCTAAAGTCAGCAGAAGGAAGGAAAGAATAAAAATGAGAGAGGAAATAAATAAAATAGAGATTCAAAACATAGAAAAAAATAACAACACTAAGAGCTGGTTCTTTGAAAGGATAAACAAGATTGAGAAACCACTGGCCAGGCTCACCAAGAATAAAAGAGAGAGAACCCAAATAAATAAAATAATAAATGAAAGAGGAGACATAACAACTGTCACTGCAGAAATACAAAACAACCGTAAGGGAATACTATGAACAATTACACGCCCCAAAATTTGACAACCTAGAAGAAATGGACAAGTTTCTAGAAACATACAGCCCACCAAAACTGATTCAAGGAGAAACAGGTAATTTGAACAGACCAATCACTAAAAATGAAATAGAATATGTAATTAAAAACAAACAAACAAACAAAACACACTCCCTACAAACAAAACTCCAGGACCAGATGGCTTCACAGGCAAATTCTACCAAACATACAAAGAAAAACATACTGATCCTTCTCAAACTCTTTCAAAAGATTGAAGAGGAGGGAACACTCCCAAGGCATTCTATGAAGCCACATCACCCTGATAACAAAATTGGACAATGACACCACCAAATAAAGAAATTTACAGACCAATATATTTGATGAATATAGATGCAAAAGTTCTCAACAAAATATTAGCAAACCAAATCCAACAACACATTAAAAAAAAAATCATACACCATGACCGAGTGGGATTCATCCCAAGTTCACAAGAATGGTTCAACATATGCAAATCAATCAATGTGACACACCACCTCAACAAAAGAAAAGAAAAACCACATGATCATCCCAATAGATGCAGAAAAAGCATCTGTTAGAATTCAACATCCATTCGTGATAAAAACACTTATGAAAGTGGTTATAGAGGGAAAGTATCTCAACATAATAAAAGCTATCTATGACAAACCCACAGCCAAAATAATACTCAAAGGTGAAAAGCTGAAAGCCGTCCCACTAAAATCTGCAACAAGACAACATTGCTCACTCTCACCACTTCTATACAACATAGTATTGGAAGTCCTAGCCACAGTGATCAGAAGAGAAAAAGAAAACCAAAAGGTATCCAAATTATAAGGGAAGAGGGGAAGAGGTAACATTGTCATTATATGCAAATGATATGATACTATATAGAGAAAACCCTAAAGACTCCATACAAAAACTACTAGAATTGGTAAACAAATTCAGCAAGGCAGCAGGATACAAGTTTAACATACAGAAATCAGTTGCATTTGTTTACACCAACAATGAAATATCAGAAAGGGAATGCATAAAAACAATATCTTTTTAAATGGCAACGCCCCAAAATAAAATACTAAGGAATAAACCTCAGCAAGGAATGAAAGACTTACACACTGAGAACTATAAAACACTAATAAAGGAAATTGAAGATGATTCAAAGAAATGGAAAGATATCCCATGCTCTGGGATTAGAAGAATTAGAATTGTTAAAATGTCCATACTACCCAAAGCAATCTACAGATTTAATGTGATCCCTATATAAAATTACCCATGACATTTTTTACAGAACTAGAACAAATAATCCTGAAATTCATATGCAACCATAAAAGACCCAGAATTGCCAAAGCAATCCTGGGTGGGGTGGGGGGAGGAAACAGGAGGCATAACCCTCCTAGACTCCAGACAATATTATGAAGCTACAGTAGTCAAAACAGCATAGTATTTGCACAAAAACAGACATAGGGATCAATGGAACAGAATAGAAAGCCAAGAAATAAACCCACACACCTATGGTCAATAAATCTTAGACAAAGGAGGCAAGAATATACAATGGGAAAAAAGACACTCTCTTCAGCAAGGTGTATTGGGAGGGTTGGACAGCCATATGTCAATCAATGAAAATAGAGCACACCCTCTCACTGCAAACAAAAATAAACTCAAAATGGCTTAAAGACTTAAACATAACACATGACACTATAAAACTCCTAGAATAGAATGTTTTGCCTATATTCTCTGACATGAATCCTCCCAATATTTTCTTAGGTCAGTCTCCCAAGGGAATAGAAATAGAAACTAAAATAAACAAATGGGGCCTAATCAAACTTACAAGCTTTTGCATAGCAAAAGAAACCATCAACAAAATGAAAAGACAACCTAAAGAATGGGAGGAAATATTTGCAAAATGATGTGACTGACAAGGACTTAATTTTCAAAATATACAAACAGCTCACACAATTCAACAACAAAAAACCCCCAAAGAATCCAATAGAAAACTGGACAGAAGACATAAAGAGACATTTTCTCTAAAGAAGAAATACAGATGGCCAATAGGCACATGAAAAGATGCTAAACATTGCTAATTATTAAAGAGATCAAAACTACAATGAGGTACCACTTCACACTGGTCAGAATGGCCATCATTAAAAACTCTACAAATAACAAATGCTGGAGAGGGTGCAGAGAAAAGGGAACCCTCCTACACTGTTGGTGGGAAATTAAGTCAGTGCAAACACTGTGGAAAACAGTATGGAGGTTCCTCAGAAAACTAAAAATAGAATTACCATATGATCCAGCAATCCATTTCTGGGCATAAATCAAAAAGATAGGGCTTCCCTGGTGGCACAGTGGTTTAGAGTCTGCCTGCTGATGCATGGGACACGGGTTCGTGTCCCGGTCCGGGAAGATCCCACATGCCGCAGAGCGGCTGGGCCCGTGAGCCATGGCCACTAAGCCTGCGCATCCAGAGCCTGTGCTCCGCAATGGGAGAGGCCACAACAGTGAGAGGCCCACGTACCGCAAAAAAAAAAAAAAAAAAAAGATACACGCAGCAGTAGTATGTTCATACCGTAGTTATGTTCATAGCAGCAGTAGTCACAATAGCCAAGACATGGAAACAACCTAAGTGTCCATCAACAGATGAATGGATAAAGAAGATGTGGTACGTAAATACAATGGAAAACTACTCAGACATAAAAAAGAATGAAATAATATCATTTGCAGCAACATGGGTGCAACTAGAGATTATCATACTAAGTGAAGTAAGTCAGAAAGAAAAGACAAATACCATGTGATATCACTTATATGTGGAATCTAAAGTATGGCACAAATGAACCTATCTATAGAACAGAAATAGAATCACATACATAGAGAACAGACTGGTAGTTGCCAAGGGGGTGGGAGATGGATGGATTGGGACTGTGGGATTAACAGATGCAAACTGGTATATATAGAATGGATACACAACAAGGTCCTACTATATAGCCCAGAAAACTATATTTAATATCCTGTGATAAACCATAATAGAGAAGAATATGAAAAATAACGTATATACATGTATAACTGAGTCACTTTGCTGTATAGAAGTAATTAACACAACATTGTAGTTCAACCATACTTCAATAACAGACACTTCATATGAAAAATAAATTTGGAAATCTTGCAAAATCTACTTGAAGATTTTCATATCTCATTATTCAATTAAGTTTTGCCTTAGCCAAAGTTTACAAATCCTATTAATTCTATCCAAAAATGGCAGGAATCTCTTGTGATTCTTTGTATTTTTATGTTATCAACTGTAATTCTCTTTTTTTATTTATAATTTTATTTATTAGAGCACTCTCACTTTTTTCTTGGTAAGTCTAGCTAAAACTTTTTCTATTTTCATTATCTTTACAAAAAACAGCTCCTAGTTTCATTGATCTTTTCCATTGTCCTCTCAGTCTCTATTTCTGCTCTGATTTTTATTATTTCCTTCATTCCACTAACTCTAGGGTTTATTCTTGTTTTTGGCGGGTTCCTTGAGGTGTAGAATTAGGTTTTTTTACTTGAGGTTTTTCTTGTTTATTGATGTAGGCATTTATCATGATAAACTTCCCTCTTAGAACTGTGCTTGCTGCATCCCATAAGATTTGGCATGTTGTTTCCATTTTCATTTGTCTTAAGATATTTTTTTTAATATCCCTTTGATTTCTTCTTTGACCCACTGGATTTTCAAGAGCATGTTGTTTAATCTCCATGTATTTATGAATCTTCCGTTTTCTTCATGAAACTAATTTCTAGTGTCTTAACACTGTGGTCAGAAGAGATATGTGGTATGACTTCAATCTTCTTAAGTTCAAGACTTGTTTTGTGGCCTAACATGATCTATCCTGGAGAACATGTTTTTGAGAATATAGTGCTTTCTGCTACTCTTTGATGGAATGTTCTGTATATGTCTGTTAGATTCATCTAGTCTAAAGTGTAAATCAATTAAATGTTTCTTTATTGATTTCTGTCTGGATGATCTATCCATTATTTAAATTGGAGTACTGAAATCTGCTACTATTGTTATATTGCTGTCTATTTCTCCCTTCAGATTTCTTAATATTCACTTTGTATATTTAGATGCTCCTATTTTGGGGTACATATTCACAAATGTTTTATCTTCGTAATGAATTAACCCCTTTATCACTCTATAATAAAGTGCCTCTTGTTACATTCTTTGGCTAAAGTCTACTTTGTCTAATATAAGTATAGGTACTCCTGCTTTCTTTGGGCTTGCATTTGCATTGACTATCTTTTTCTATCCCTTCACTGTCAGTCCACACGTGTCCTTAAAACTGAAGTGAGTCCCTTGGAGGCAACATATAGTTGGGAATTGTTTTTTCAATCCATTCAGCCACTCTGTTTTTTGATTGGAGAATTTAGTCTATTTACATTTAAAGTAGTTATTGGTAGGTAAGTACTTACTACTGCCATTTTGTTAATTGTTTTCTGGTTGGTTTTATTGCTGCATTGTTCCTTACTTTCCTTTTCACTTCCTTTGTGATTTTCTGTAATGGTACACTTTGATTCCTTTATCTTTTGTGACTCTACTATAGGTTTTTGTTTTGTAGTTACCATGACACTTTCTTAAAAAGTCTTATAGGTATAACAGTCTATTTTATACCATTAACAACTTTATTTTGGACACATACTAAAGCTCTACAAACTTTATGCATCTTATGTTTTGATGTCACAATTTCCCTCTTTTTATATTTTGTATCCATTAATAAATTATTGAAATTACATTTTCAATATAATACTTTTCAGTATATACTTTTGTCTTTTAAATTTTACACTATATTTATAAGAAATTCACCCACCATCATTACCATATTAGCGTATTATGAATTTAACTACATATTTACCTTTACCAGGGCGTTTTATACTTTCATGCTTCATGTTATTAATTAACATCCTTTCATTTCCACTTGAAGAAGGCTCTTTAAGATTTCTTATAAGGCCAGTGTCATGGCCTTCACTTCACCAATTTCCTTTACTTTTGTTTGGTGGAAAACTCTTTATCTCTCCTTCAATTCTGAAGAATAATATTGCTGGGTAGGTTTCTTGGTTGGCAGTTTTTTCCCAGCACTATAAATATATCATCCCACTTCATTCTGGCCTACAAGGTTTCTGCTGAAAATTCCTATGATAGTCTATGAGGGCTTCCTTGTAAGTAACAAGTTGCTTTTTTCTTGCTGCTTTTAAGATTCTATGTCTTTAATTTCCAAGATTTTAATTATAATGTGTCTGGTTTGTGTCTCTTTAGAGGCATCTTTTTGTTTTTTTTGGTATCTGTAGGCCTCCTGGATATAGATGTCAACTTCTCTCCCCAAATTAGGGAAGTTTTCAGCCATTATTTCTTTGAAGAAGCTTTATGCCTCTTGCTCACTCTATTCTCCCTCTGGGACTCCTTTAATACATATAGTGGACCATTTGATGGTATCCCATAAGTCCCTGTAGGTATCTTCACTCTTTTTCATCCTTTCTTCTCTGACAGACTGAATTCCACTGCCCTGTTTTCAAATTTACCGGTCCTTTCTTTCTTTTAATCTAGTCTGCTACTGAACTCTACTATTCTCTTATTCAGTTGTTATATTCTTCAGCTCTGTGATTTCTGTTTGGTACTTTAAAATATTTTCTGTTTCTCTTTTGATATTCTCAATTTGTTTATGAATGGCCTTCCTGATCTTGGTGAGCATCTTTTTTTAAATTTATTTTTGGCTGCGTTGGGTCTTCGTTGCTGCTCTGGGGCTTTCTCTAGTTGAGGTGAGCGGGGGCTACTCTTCGTTGTGGTGCACAGGCTTCTCATTGTGGTAGCTTCTCTTGTTGCAGAGCACAGGCTCTAGGGTGTGTGGGCTTCAGTAGTTGTGGCACACAGGCTCAGTAGTTGTGGCTTATGGGCTCTAGAGCGCAGGCTCAGTAGTTGTGGCACATGGGCTTAGTTGCTCTGTGTCATGTGGGATCTTCCCAGACCAGGGCTCGAACCCATGTCTCCTGCATTGGCAGGCGGATCCTTAACCACTGCGCCACCTGGTGAGCATCTTTATGACCACTAATTTGAACTCTCAGGTAAATTACATATCTCCATTTCATTAAGATCTGTTTCTAGAGTGCTGTCATGTTATTTATTTGGGACGTACTCCTCCATTTCTTTATTTTCCTCAACTATCTGTTTCGGTTTCTGTGCGTTAGATGAAACATCCACTTCTTCCAGTGTTGATAGAATGGTCTTCTATTGGCAATGAACTTTGACAATATACCTGGCCTGTGCTGCTAATTGTCTCTAAACTTTTGTGATTGTTCAAGTCACTCCCTTTGTTCTTAGAGGTACCTAGTAGTTAAGGATTTGCTAAAGCACCAGTGTCCCAAAGGGGAGAATTACATTCAGCACCTTGCACAGGCTGATTAGAAGCTGGACCCTCAGGTAGCTGCTGAGAAAGTAATAGCTAAGCCCCTTCCTGGAAGAAACTGGGGGGTGGGCACTTTTGCCTGCTCTCTCTGTGCTGGACTTATGTATGAAGCCACAGAAGTGGTGCTCCTGCACCCTTTAGAACTGCTTCTTGGTTTTCCACAGTTCTGTGGGACTACTAAATGCAAAACTCATTGGCTGTCAGTGCTAGTGATCCAGAGGGCTGACTCTCAGATGGCTGCCACAAAAGATTTGGCACCAGAATTATGTACAAGCTCTTTACCAGAAGATATTGGCAACTTGGTTTTATTGTTGGAACTGGTTGGAGGGAGAAAGTGGGGGATGTGTTCTCCAGCTGCTCTGGTCCCTATGGAGGACTGCAGCCAGCCCCTAGATGTATGCTTAGAAAGCTGGCCCTCAGTCAACAGCTTTTAAAGAATGCAGATAAACCCCTTTCAGGGAAAGATTGGGAGATGGACATTTTTGTCTGCTCCTTTTGTGTTGATCCCTGGGCAGACAGCCAATTAAAAACTGCCTCTTTGTTTGCTACTATTATCTATCAGTATATACCATCTACAAATGATTTATACATATATATAATATATAAATATATATCATTTATACATATATATGTTTGCAAATAAATGACATTATACATTAAAAACCGTAAAGATTCCACCAAGAAACTGTTAGAACAAATAAATTCACTAACGTTTCAGGATACAAAATTAATATACAAAAATAAGTTGTGTTTCTATACACTAATAATGAACTATCACAAAGAGAAAGCAAGAGAACAATCCCATTTAAAATTACATCAAAAAGAATAAAATACCTCAGAGAATTTAACCAAGGTTAAAGGCCTGTACATTGAAACCTATAAGACATTGATAAAAGATACAAATAAATGGAAACATATTACATGCTCATGTTTTAGTGAATTAACATTGTTAAGATGTCCATACTACCCTAAACAATTTATAGATTCAATGCAATCCCTATTAAAATTCCAATGGCATATTTCACCGGTATAGAACAAACTATCCTAAAATTTGTATGGACCCACAGAAGACCCCCAAATAGCCAAAGCCATCCTTAGAGAGAACAAAGCTGGAGGCATCACATTTACTGATGAAAAACTATATTACAAGACTATGATAATCAAAACATTAATGTATCAGCATAAAAACAGACACACAGATCAAACGAACAGAATAGAAAGTAAAGAAATTGACCCACACATAAATGGTCAATTAATTTATGTCAAAGGAGCCAAGAATATACAGTGGGCAACAGATAGCCTCTTCAATTAATGAGGTTGAGAAACCAGACAGCCACATGCCAAAGAATGGAATGGGACCACTATCTACATCATACATATAGAACAACTCAAAATGGATTAATGAGTTGAATAACTCGAAATGGATTAATGAGATATCAGCTTAAACCTGTTAGTATGGCTAATACCAAGAGACAAGAGATAACAGGATGGCTATTATCAAGAGACAAGGGATAAGAAGTGTTGCACAGGATGTGGAGAAAAAAGAACCTATGTGCACTGTTTATGGGAATGTAAATATTTGCAGCCACTATGGAAAACAGTATGGATGCTCCTCAAAATTTAAAACTAGAACTACCATATGATCCAGCAATCCTACTTCTGGGTGTTTATCGAAAGGAAGCAAAATCACCATCTCAGAAATCTATCTGCACCTCCAATCTGCCAGCACCCCCATATTCACTGCAGCATTATTTACAATAGCCAAGAAATGGAAACAACTTAAGCGTCCATGGATGAATGTATAAAGAAGATGTGGTATATATACACATATTACTTAGCTATAAAAAAGAAGGAAACCTTGACATCTAGGACACCACGGTTGGACCTTGTAACTTAGCATAACTTAGACGTTATGCTAAGTAAAATAAATCAGACCGAGAAAGATAAATATTGTAAGGTATCACTTATATGTGGAATCTTAAACAAACAAATAAACTCATTGATACAGAAAACAGGTTGGTAGTTGCCAGAGATTGGGAGTAGAGGGTAGGCAAAATGGGTGAAAGTGGTCAAATGGTACAAACTTCTAGTTATAAGATAAATAAATCCTGGGGATGTAATGTACAGCATGATAAGTATCATTAACAATACTGTATGTATATGTGAAAGTTGCTTACTGTGTACACCCAAAAAGTCCTCATCACAGAAAAAAAACTTTAACGATTGTGGTGATGCTAGTTAACTTGAGTTAATAATTTTGCAATATATACATGTATCAACATCAATCAACTAATACCATGTTATAGATCAATGATATCCCAATTAAAAAAGGATAAAAGGCATTAGGAGGTACACACACACACACATACATACACACACGTATATTAAACAATTTAAAATTTATTTTCAAGGAAAAAAAAACTGCCCTGAGAAGGTAATGTTCTAATTTGATATCCAGAGAAGGATTTTGCCCCAAACCATGGAGCTAATTTAATTGATAGAGTTAGGACTCAAACCCACATTTTCTGATCTCACTTCTAGTGTTTTTTACACTACAATGCTAGAACAGCATTTCCCAATCTTGTGATCCAAGGAGCAGTGATTTCTGGAGCTGACAAGAGGAATTCCGTGAATGAAAAAAAAAGGAATGGAATATTCATAGGCAATAAATTTGAAGGGTTGTTTTAACTGATTTCTGTAAAGAACAGCTTCCCAGAGTCTTTTAAAGGGCTAATGTGCATGATGAAAATACTTATAGACATAACTCTGTAAACTTGTTTAACCAGAGACCTTGCCATCTTATTAACATTACAGAAAACAGTTTCTACTAAACTCAGCTTTAGAAATGCTGTTTTAGTGGAAAAATTGTCTCCTAAATTTGAAATATCTGTATTTATGCAGAATTCTCAAAGGAAACACCCAGCAGCCTAATTTAGTTTCCTGATGTATATTATATTTCCCTTTTTTTTTCCTTTAAAAATAATCTAGTTCCACTATTTACAATTGCCAGGACATGGAAGCAACCTAAGTGTCCAGTGACAGATGAATGGATAAAGAAGATGTGGCACACATACACAATGGAATATTACTCAGCCATAAAAAGAAACGAAATTGAGTTATTTGTACTGCAGTGGATAGACCTAGAGTCTGTCATACAGAGTGAACTAAGTCAGAAAGAGAAAAACAAATACCATATGCTAACACATATATATGGAATCTAAAAAAAAAAAAAGGTTCTGAAGAACCTGGGGTAGGGCAGGACAGGAATAACGACGCAGATGTAGAGAATGGACTTGAGGATATGGGGAGGGGGAACGGTAAGCTAGGACAAAGTGAGAGAGTGGCATGGACATGTATACACTACCAAATGTGAAATAGATAGCTAGTGGGAAGCAGCCACATAGCACAGGGAGATCAGCTTATGGCTTTGTGACCACCTAGTGGGGCAGGATAGGCAGGGTGGGAGGGAGATGCAAGAGGGAGGGGATATGGGGATATATGTATACGTACAGCTCTGTATCACTTTGTTATACAGAGGAAAATAACACAACATTGTAAAGCAATTATACTCCACTAAAGATGTTAAAAATATAAGAAAAAAATACCAAAAATAGACAAATAAATAAGCTAGTTTGAGATAGCAAACTAGCAATCTCAAAGAGCACAAACAATTGAATGTTATGGATATCAAAATAGGGCTCCACAAGACGGATAACAATTTTTATGAGCTGGAGAGCTATCCCCTAACTATAGCCCACATCCTGTAAGCTGATGATTATTGAAGAATCTCCTGATATTTATGTTAGTCATAGCTGTTGTACAGAGTAGCTGGGTCAGCTTTCTATAAACAACTGGAACTTGCGTCTGTCCTCAATGTTCAGTTCATGATATCTAGCTGAATGAATAAGAATATAGGGAAAAAGAACTATGATGAAAAAATTCCATTTGCTACTCCAACTAATGGGATGACACAGTTCATTCAACAAGCATTAATTTCATTCTTTGTTTTGGTTACTGTCCTAGAGAATATCTTAAGGAGTATCGTGTTGTTGCCTTTCCTAGAGGGGGTGAAAGAATTGGACTACCTCTCAGATACATAAGCAGCCACTACATACCATTTATGTTATTTATAAAAACAAAATGACAATTGTTGGGCTCTTTATTTTACTAAGAATAATCACGAATTCTAATATAGAAAAGAAAAACTACTATTTTGAAGCCACAAGACCCAGGGTCAAGTTCTGAATACAGTTTGCAGTAGCCACATGTTACCCTCTCTATGCCTCAGTGATGAAATAGTAAAAATAATGTCTGTCCTGAAACACCAATGAGATTTTTTGGAAATTAAATAAATGTGTACCAGTAAAGTATAAAGCCCTCAAACATTTTAAATACCATTAAATATGCTTTTAACTTAAAATTTCTCTTATGATATTGCGATTGAAAACTTTGAAGTTACCACAAGTGAGTAAAATGTATCTACATAAATTCTGTTCTATTCATATCAGCTGTAGTGGCATCAAAGTTCATAAATTGGAAAATGAATCTTGATTAGAATAAATCTTGAAATACTATTAAACTATTTTTTAGATGTAGTTTAGCAAAACACGGGGTGCTTTGCTCTGGTGTTTCATTTTATTTAATTCCATTCTAATGATATTTTTCTTATTTGGAAAATCTAATGGCAAAGTCTTTCTTGCCTGAATAGCTATTCATCTGAAAAAAATATTTTTGAAATCACTGTCTAATCCTGAATCACACAACAGTAGGTTCCAAATCATAAACATCTCATGTGGAATAAGTTATTTTCTAGGTATCAGAATTTTCTTTCAAAATACAATTTTCATGACAAATTCAAAATCCAATCTACTGGAAAAACAGCCACTGCCAACACGCAAAACAAGACATTTCTGTAAAACTATGCATTATTTTTACACTAAACTCAAAGTTATATAACCTTCAGGCAACACTGCCTCAACACCGGCTAGGTACAATATGTATGTAAAAATATATCAGGATTTCCCATCAGGTAGTTGTGTGTGTAACCAGAAAAGTTGTACTATAGAATCATGACAGTATTAACTAGTTTTAATGTCTAATAGAAACATTATTCCAGCTAAATGTAATTGGTAATATTCGTACAGAACAACTGAAAAATGATGTAATGACAAAAAGAGACAATTTCAAATAAATTTATAGAAAGCAACACCCTTAACTCTTAATTTCTTAATCCAATGCTATGGTTGGTGACCATCGGTGACATTTTGAAAGAGTCAAAGATAATACAGCATTTTACACTTGTTAGTTGTTTCTAAGGTTTCTGTTTTTGTTTTTTTTTAAAGATCTCCTGTTTAACTTTTTAAAAATAAAGTTTCTTTAATTTATGATACTGGGAAATTATTAGAAATGCAAGGAAGAAAACTAATTTTTAAATTCCTACAAACCTGAAATCATCAATACCAAATTTACACACTTTTAAACACATTTAAAAAAATTTGACATCATACTGAATAAATCATTTTATCTTGCATTTAATTGTTTTCCTACAATTAAAAGTTTTATATAAAGTTTACAATGACTGCCTGTAGTCATTTGAATATATTCTGTCTTATTTATTTATTACAAGACATTTAGTATATGTTAATTTTTCCTTTTCCTAATTAGTATGTGTGTTAAGTTGAAATATCTTCTTATCCTTTGTGAAATGGATGTACATTTGCATTATGGAGTTTATCGTTTCAGGTAAATTTTTTTTCAGTAATGCAAATACAGATAGGAAGTATTTCATTTTATACAAAACCCTATAACAGCAATCACAACAAAAGTGAAGAAAACAACCCTGAAATGTATGAATTTCATACCTTTGAAGGCATGGGAATGTCTTCAAAGCTATGAGAGTGTTAATTTTTCTCTAATGCTTCACTTTGAACTATAAGTTTCCTGGTCCAGTTGAATGGAAGTCAATGTGACTACTGGCAAAGCAGCAACTGTAAAGGATTTAGGCCAAAATGTAGCTTTTACAACGTATTTTTCAAATAAATCACTTCCCTTAGAAGACTGATATAGAGGAGAATAAAAACTGAGGACCAAAAGGTAGGAGTGACTTATGAAGTCATGACATTTGGGGAGTTAGGAGAGAGAGTGAACCTCCATTTAACCTCCTCTCAGGCTCTCATGTGTCCTAAAAAAAAAAATTGCCAAGGCAGTTTCATTTAACCAGCTGATTTTAAATTGTTCCTTGAGGCTGATTTTGTAAAACTTTGATATTTTATGGTTGTGCAGTTTCATGAGCACCATAAATGCCACAAACCTCAGAAATGGCATATCATTTCAACAGGAACACCTCTTCTTGGAATCAGGATGAAGCTAAGTTACTGACTCCTGAAATCTTTTAACAGAATTACTCTGGCTTACATTTCACCAGACTACCTAACATGACCATTAGTATAGTATAGTATTACCCTGAGTACATTCATTATAAACCTTCATTACTTAAATGTTTCCTTTATTTCTGAGCCAATAGTCTGTGACCTATTTATAGTACAGCACTTTCAGCTGTCTACTAATTTAAAAGCTTAGCAATACATCTGTGAGCACAATGAAGTTACTCTTCAGAAGGCTCTGATCACATAGGCACTGGGGACTGACACTCCAGAGATAGAACAATTACTATTTTTGTACGAGGATACTAAATACTTTTTTTAAATCTAAAATCTTACTGTTGTGAAAGGCCAGTGATTGCACAATGACCATCAGATAACACTGGAAGAGCAGAATGGACCAAAGTGTCTGGGTCTGATGTATTCTAGTACAGTTAATATGATCCATACCTAAAAACACTCAGAAGGTGGCATTAAAAAGGCATACTTTTCATTTTCATTCTTGAAAAAATAACAGGGATGCTGTTGTTGTTTTTCAAGTTTTAACATTTTCCTTTTAGTATCAAATCCCTTTTTCCACATTGTGTATTTTTTAAAGGAATTGTAGCAAAGCATGTGGTAACCATAATGGATGCAGTTTCCTTTATTATAAGTAAAATCACTCCCGCTGAGATCTTAAGGACACTTCAGCACTTCCACTTTCCATGAGAGAGCAATAATTCCTTATCCTAAACCTTAGTACTGCCACTCAGGACAAGAAGACAGTCTCTAGATACACCTGCAATGTTTTCTCCAAGTTAAGCTTTTCAAAAGATGATATGGTTTTCACAAATACATCCTTGTGGTTTGTGTTGAGAAGCAAAGAGCTCACACAAAAAGGCTGAAACAGGAATCATTTTAACCTCAAGCAGAAAGTTATTATCATCTCTATCTAGTATTCTAATTAAAGAATATCCAAGAGAAAACAGCACTAGTGGAGATAGTAATGAACATTTCAGATTAGCTTTCAAGGGCTGCATGTTGAAAGAATAAAAATAATGAACCTGAGGCACATTCTATAAATTCTCTAAAGTTATGTCACCATTAGTCAATATAAGTAAAACGAAGTATGAGAGTTGAGTGTCCTTAAGCTGATAACTCCAAATTATTTTGTCCTTAAATATATGAGAACAACGTATAGCTTTGAATTTTACATTAGTGAAATAGGGGAATGAAGAGTAAAGCACAAGATAATGGACAATGCCCAGCCCTTGTCTACTTGCCTAGGAACATATGACTGAACTGGCATTCCTAGCCAATTGTCAAATAGTAGGTATGTAAACTAAGGCACAGTAAAAAGCATTTACTGGGTGGGTAATAAGAAAATCAGCAATCATAATTACCAACAACGACTGTAACAACAATTCCTCTTTATTAAGAGTCAGATATTTGTTTAGAATTAGCCATCTCATTTAATCCTCTCAATAACCCAGCAAGAAAATAAAATTAACCACATTTTACAGATAAAATCAGTAGGTTCAGTATGTGCTCACATAACATAACTAGTAAGTGACTGGAGCCAAGATTAGACCCCAAGCCAGTCTAACTATACTTTTAATCCAAGTACACCAAGCTGATTTTTTAAAAAATGAATAGCATTTGTATCAAAGTACACAATGTATTCCTAATTAAGTTGATGATTACATAACCCTTTGAGGTTACACAATAACTATTATTCCTATTTAGAAAAGATTCAAGACATTTAAAGAAGTTGAAATGGTTTTCAAAGCCACAGAACTGGTGACAGCTGAGACAGGATTTATACTCAAGCTTTCCAATTCCAGATATAATGTTTCAAATAGTCCACCTTGGGGAATGCTTCTGAACAGTGGTTCTCAAATTTTCTTTAATAAACCTCTTATTCTTTCAAAGATCTGGGGCCTATCATGGCAAAAATAAAAGACACAATTTTCCAAAAAATAGGATGTATATTCTTGCTGACATTTTAATAATATATTTAATGTTTATGATAGGATTTTATGATATAAAAATCACAATAATGTTGGTAATTCAAATTGATTGTTGTGACTTTAAAGTATAAGTAAATGTATAGTTTAGTACTTCCTTAACTATGTAATCATATTGTTGAGTATGCATTTTACTACTATGTTAAATACATATAACAAAAGAAGTATACTGGAAATCATACTTATATTTATTATAGTAATATAGTTTCCAAATAACTGCATGTTACTATAGCTTAGTCACTGCAGTACACACTTCCTATACTTATTATTGTTTCATCCTATGAATAACTTAGTATATAGATATTGATGTCCCCATTATCTCAAAAGTAAACTGCTAACAAAAGAAACTATGTTACTGAATGTCATACGGCAAGCAAGTGGCAGAACCAACTGATGCTCTTAACTATCACACTATACTCTGAAGGCCAAGATAGAAATCATCTATATATAGACAATGATATCTTAAGACTTGGAAAGGGTAATAACTGAAACAATGTAAATTTCAAAGGAAAAATGAGTTACTATTTTTTGAGAGTAGCAATTTTTGCCTTGCTGAATAGAGACAAGAAGAAGAAGCCATAAAGAATTATGTAGAATGACAATCCAGTTATGAAATTTACTGAAAAATATGTAAAGCAAAACCTTCCAGAGTTGAAGGGAGAAACAATTCTACAATAGTATCTGGAGACTTCAATACCACACTATCAATAATAGATAGGACATACAGTAGAATGGTGTCAGCAAGATGGTAGATTGGGAGGTCAGACTTCATCCTCCCACAAAAATAGTGATTAAACAACTGCCCACTGATGAAAGTATCTCTGGAATAAGTCCAGATTAAAATTAAGAAGCTGAAGCAACCCAGTGGGACACCCACACCAAGGATAGCTGTGCAGAAAAACACAGGAAGCATTTTACATCTGCACTCCATTCACTGTCCCAGAACAGCTCAGCACTAAAAAGGATACCCTCAATATCCTCAGCTGGACCTCCATCATGGGGAAAGGAAGGAGAGGAGGACCCCCCACCATCTTCACCCACACAGACCCCAGTGGACAGAGCTGTCCAGAGTTCATACTGCCACAACCCTCCAAAACAGGAGTCACTACTGCACAAATCTCCACCACCACCAAGAGCTTACTACCAAGAGGGATCTCTCAGCCATGATGTTACCACATCTAAGAAAATGAGAATAGGAGAATCCCAGCATACCTCACTTCACTATCAAAGAACTCAGAAGCCCTGCAAGTATGGCAGAGACACACAGCCTTTTAGTGACCAAGGACCCCTGCAATCTTCACAGTCACTGACTTCAACTGGTGGAGCTGGCCAGAGTCCATGCCACAGTATCGCCCTGGAGATGGAGCCACTTTTGCAATCCCTGGGGCCAGAGCTTTTGCACACCAAACAGCCAGTGCCCTTGCACTAACCCCAAATCAGTCTGTAAAGTCTGGAAGAGGTGACCACTCATTCAAATGAGCAGAACTATCAAACTCTTAGAGGAAAACATAGGCAGAACACTCTATGACATAAATCACAGCAAGATCCTTTTTGACCCACCTCCTAGAGAAATGGAAATAAAAACAAAAATAAACAAATGGGACATAATGAAACTTCAAAGCTTTTGCACAGCAAAGGAAACCATAAACAAGACCAAAAGACAACCCTCAGAATGGGAGAAAATATTTGCAAATGAAGCAACTGACAAAGGATTAATCTACAAAATTTACAAGCAGCTCATGCAGCTCAATAAAAAAAAAACAAACAACCCAATCCAAAAATGGGCAGATCTAAATAGACATTTCTCCAAAGAAGATATACAGATTGGCAACAAACACATGAAAGAATGCTCAACATCATTAATCATTAGAGAAATGCAAATCAAAACTACAATGAGACATCATCTCACACCAGTCAGAATGGCCATCATCAAAAAATCTAGAAACAATAAATGCTGGAGAGGGTGTGGAGAACAGGGAACACTCTTGCACTGCTGGTGGGAATGTGAATTGGTACAGCCACTATGGAGAACAGTATGGAGGTTCCTTAAAAAACTACAAATAGAATTACCATATGACCCAGCAATCCCACTACTGGGCATATACCCTGAGAAAACCATAATTCAAAAAGAGTCATGTACCACAATGTTCATTGCAGCTCTATTTACGATAGCCAGGAGATGGAAACAACCTAAGTGTCCATCATCGGATGAATGGATAAAGAAGATGTGGCACATATATACAATGGAATATTACTCAGCCATAAAAAGAAACGAAATTGAGCTATTTGTAATGAGGTGGATGGACCTAGAGTCTGTCGTACAGAGTAAAGTCAGTCAGAAAGAGAAAGACAAATACTGTATGCTAACACATATATATGGAATCTAAGAAAAAAAATTGTCATGAAGAACCTAGGGGTAAGACAGGAATAAAGACACAGACCTACTAGAGAATGGACTTGAGGATATGGGGAGGTGGAAGGGTAAGCTGTGACAAAGCGAGAGAGTGGCATGGACATATATACACTACCAAATGTAAAATCGATAGCTAGTGGGAAGCAGCCACATAGCACAGGGAGATCAGCTCGGTGCTTTGTGACCACCTAGAGGGGTGGGATGGGGAGTGGGGGGAGGGAGGGAGACACAAGAGGGAGGAGATATGGGAACGTATGTATATGTATAGCTGATTCACTTTGTTATAAAGCAGAAACTAACACACCATTGTAAAGCAACTATACTCCAATAAAGATGTAAAAAAAAAAAGAATACAAGTAACATTGAAACATGTTACTTGTATTGTAACATGTAAACAAGGAAGTAACATGAAAAACAAGGAAACATGACACCACCTAAGGACCACAATAAATGTATAGTAACTGATGCCAAAAAAATAGAGATCTATAAATTGTGTGAAAACAAATTCAAAATAATGGTTTGAGGAAGTTTAGCAAGTTGCAAGAGAACACAGACAGAGTGAAATTAGAAAATCAATATATGGAAAAAAGAGAAATTCAACAAAGGGAAAAAAAGAAATTCTGGAGCTGAAAAATACAATAAATGAAATGAAAAGTATAATATAGAGATTCAGCAGCAGACATGATCAATCAGAAGAACAAATCTGTGAACTCAAAGAGAGATCATGTGAAATTATCCAGTAAGAAGAAAAAACAGAAAAAATGAATGAAAGAGTGAAGAAAGCCTACATGAATAATGGGACACTATCTTGTGAAACAATATTTGTATCACAGGAGTCCTAAAATGAAAAAAAAGGGGGTGCAGAAAACTTATTTAATAGAATGGTGGCTGAAAATTCACCAAGTCTTAGGAGGAAAATGGTCTCCAGATTCATGAAGTCCATGAAACTCCAAATAGGATCAACTGGAAGATGACTACACCAAGACACATTATAATAGAATTGTCAAAAGATAAGGACAAAGAAAAAATTTGAAAGCATCAAGAGAAAAATAACACATTACATACAAGGAACTCCTGCATAAGGCTATGATTGGATTTCTAAGCAGAAACTGTGCAGGCCAGGAGAGAGTGGGATTATATATTCAAAGTATTAAATAAAAAAAAATTGAAAATCAAGAATACTATATCCTGCAAAATTCTTTTTGAAAAAAAGAAGATGAGATAGTCTTCCCAAGACAATAAAAACTGAAGGATTTGATCATCATTATAGCTGCCTTGCAACAAATGTTTAACCAAATTCTTAAATTGAAAAGAAAACATGGCAAAGAGCAATGGAAAATCATGTGAAAGCATAAATCCCACTAGTAATGGTAAATATATAGACAAACACAGAATAATGAAACACAGTAATGGTAGTGCATAAATTACTTTTGATCCTAATATAAAAGTTAAAAGATAAAAATTTGCTAATGGATAAACAGTATAAAAAGAAGCAAACATTACAAAAACACAGAGTGTGAAGAGTAGAAATTTAGAGTTTTTGTGTATTATTAAAATTAAGATGTTATTGGTGTGTTACATCAGCATTCAGGGTAGTATGAGTCCTTCCTCTTTTTTCTCCTTTTTGATTAACAACTAACTGAACATTCTTAACTGAACGAAACTTCTTCTGCAAATCATACCACATACCCAGGAGATTTCTATCCCCCTGTACATCTGAAAGGGGACAGATTGAATCTCAGTGGGAACTGTGGATCCAAGGAAGCTAGTGAATCTGCCCTAACCCCACTTGCCACAATCAGGAAAAAGGGAAACTAGAGAGTACAAAACTATATAGATACCCATGGGTGAGAGAGCATTTGTGGAGGACCAGCCTGCCTGAGGGAAGGATCTGACATACAATTCGAGTGGGACAGAGACATGCTTGGATGCACAGGAGAGGGAGGGACTTGCTAAGGAGGCCCACCTCCCCAGGGTGACACTGCAAGGGGATTGGCTTTTGGCAGTGGTGATATCCCCCACAGAGGAGGTAGAAAGCAAAAGTGGTGAGTGACTGCCTGGCTGCCCCAGTTGTTCAGATTGTGGCTGGAGAGATCTGATTTTTCTATAGCAGGACCCAGATTTCTGAGGAGGGACCCCAATGACTGGGAGGAGGGAAAGGAAAGAGAAGGATCCAGATAAGAATACAAAAGGGCATTAAAGGAATGCATTTCCTGCTGTCTCCTTTGGGACATTAGTTGGAGGTCCACCCATGAATGCCTAGGAGTAACCCACTCATGTTTTTCCCTCACTGGGACCATGGGTCCCCACAAAGCCCCAGGTGCTAAGCCCACACCTCCCCCCACCCTGCTGCTGGCACCGTGTGCATGCTCACAAGTACATCTTGGATAGCCAGACCAGGTAGGAGAAACCACAAACTTGAGCTATAGTGCCACCTGGAATTTGTATATTGGAATACAAAAGAAAAGTTTCTAGTAACCAAACTCCTGAATTGAAAGAACCAAAGCAGACATAAACTTTACGTAAGGAGGGTGTCTGCTACTTCAAATGTGAAAGCAAAAGCACACACCTCAAACACTATGAAAAATAAAGGAAATATTGTATCACAAAAAGTGATAATTTTCCAGCAACTAAACATAAATACACAGAATATTGTGATCCAAATGATAATAAAAGTTTCAAAATAACTTTTATAATGAAATTTTAAAACTACATGAAAAATCAGCAAGGAAATTCAATCAACTCAGGAATAACATTAATTAACAAAAAAGTTCTTTACTAAAGAGAATGAAATTATTAAAAACAATCATAAGAAATTCTAGAGAGGAAGAATTCAATGAATGAAGTGAAGATTGCAATAGAGAGTATTGGTAACAGGGCAGATGAGATGGAGGAAAAAATAAGGGTTTTGGAAAATAGGAATACAGAAATAATTCAGGTAGAAGGGGACAGAGAACTAAGATTGTTTTTTAAATGAAGAAACTGAAGAAACCCTATGAGAGCTATGGGATTTAGTCAAAAAGGCATACCTAAGAATAATTGCTATATAAAAAGGGGAAGAGAGGGTGAAGGGGGCAGAGATTTTATTTAAAGAAATAATAGCTGAGAAATTCCCAAACCTGGGGAAGTAACTGGACGTACAATTCCACAAAGCTAATAGAACACTCTATTATCTCAATGCAAAAAGACCTTCTCCAAGGTACATTATAATGAAACTATCAAAAGTCAATGATGAAAAAGAACTTTAAAGGCAGCTAGGGAAAAAAAAATAATGTAACTTACAAATAACTACCATTAGGCTATCTTAAAGTATTGGAAGACAGGAATTGCCAGCCAAGAATACTTTATCTCATAAAGTTATCCTTCAGATATGAAGAAGAAAGAGAGCTTTCCCAAACAAAAGCAGAGGGAGCTCATCGCCACTAGACTTGACTCGCAGAAACACAGAAAGGAGTTAGTTCTTCAAGCTGAAATGGAAAGATGGTAATCTGCAATATGAAAACATATGAAAGTATGCAACATTCTGGTAAAGGTGAAAATAGTATTAGAAAACTAACTATATTAGGATGGTGTGTTAGCCACTTAACTATACATGTTAAAGAAAAAGAACATTAAAAATAAATGTAGCAACTATAATTAATGAAAACACAGAATAAAAAGGTAAATTATGACATCAAAATATAAAAAGGGATGAGGGACTTCCCTGGCGGTCCAGTGGTTAAGACTCCATGCTTCTACTGTAGGGGGCATGGGTTCGATCCCTGGTAGGGGAACTAAGATCCTGCATGCCACATGGTGCTGTTAAGTAAATACATACATAAGTAAATAAATAAACAAATATATAAAGGGGATGAGTAAAAGCATGGAGCCTCTATATGTAAAACAAGGTAAGTGCTGTCAACATACAGTGGACTGTTTTGTCTAAGTCTCACGGTAACCACAAAGCAAAGATCTACAGTAAATTCATGATACACACAGAAAAAGGAATGACAGAGCATACCACTATGGAAACTCACCAATTTACATAGGTAGGCAGAGACCTAAGAAAAAAGAAACAACAGCAACACAAAACAACCCGAAGGCAAAGAATAAGATGGCAGTAGTAAGTCCTTACCTATCAATAATCACTCTAAATGTAAACGTATTGAATTTAGCAACCAAAAGTCACACAGTTGCTGAATGACCCAACTATATGCTGCCTACAGTAGACTCATTTCAGCTTTACAGACACACTTAAGCTTAAGTAAAAGGATGGCAGAAGATATTCCATGCAAGGGAAACCAAAAGATAGTAAGGATAGCCATACTTACTATATCAGAAAAAATGGTCTGTAAGCCAGAAATGGTAAAAAGAGAAAAAGGTCATCAAGATGGCATAAAATGAAAAATATATGCATCCAACCTTGGTAGATATATATGTACTGAACACCTAACCATAGTAAGCAAATGCTAACGGATCTGAAGGAAGAAGTTGACAATACAACAATTGAAGGGACTTTACTACTCCACTGTCAGCAATGGATAGATCATCCAAATGGAAAAATCAAGAAAATGTTGGAAATGAATCACACTTTAGACCAAATGGTTTTAAAAGAAACATATAGAACTGTCTCTTCAACATCAGCAGAATACACATTCTTCTCAAATGCATATGGAACACTCCCCAGGATAGATCATGTGAAAGGACACCAAACATGTCGTAGCAAATTTAAGAAGACTGAAATCATACCAACAATCTTTTCTTACCCCAATAGTAAGAAACTAGAAATCAACAAAAAGAGGACAGCTGCAAAATCTGTAAATACGTGGTAACTAAACAGCACCATCTGGAACAACCAATGGATAAAATGAAAAATCAAAAGGGAAATTTTAAAAAATTATCTTGAAACAAATGAAAATATAAACATCAAATATGAAATGTCAAAATAGCAAATCCTATGGGATGCTGCCAAAGCAGTTCTGAGAAGAAACCATAAACTTTAATAAGTATAAACTTTATCACTATAAAGTGATAAATACACACATTAAGAAATTAGAAAGTTCTTAAATAACCTAACTTTATATCTCAAGGTATTAGAAAAAGAAGAAAAAATTAAGTCCAAAGTTAGCAGAAGGAAGGAAATAATAAAGATGAGTGGAAGTAAGTGAGACGGAGACCAGAAGAATCAATAGAAAGGATCTAAGAGCTGATTCTGCTAAAAAGTAAATAAAACTGACAAACTTTTAGCTAGACTCTATTAAAGAGAGATGGGAAGTATGGAATGGAGAGAAAGGGAGAAGACTCAAATAAATAAGAAATGAAAGAGATGACATTACAACTGATACTACAGAAATGTGTAGGATCACAATTGACTACTATTAACAATTATATGCCAACAAATTAGATAATCTAGAAGAAATGGATAAATTCTTAGAAACATACAATTTACCAACACTGAATCAGCAAGAAATAGAAAATCTGAACAGAATAAAAACAGATTGAATCAGTAATCAAAAAACTCCCAATACAGAAACCCCAAACAGAAAACTGTAGGACCAGACAGCTTCACTAGAGAATTACACCAAATATTTTAAGAATTAATGCTAATTTTTCTCAACCACTTCCAAAGAACTGAACTCCAAATTGATTCTACAAGGCTGTATTACCCTGACAATCAAGCCAGATAAGGACACTACAAGCAAACTATAGACCAATATCCTTGATGAATATAGATGCAAAATTTTTCAACCAAAATATTAAACTAAATTCAAGAATACATTAAAAGTATTATACACAATGACAAAATGGGATTTATCTCTGGGATGCAAAGTGGTTCAACCTACACAAACGGATAAATGTAATAAATCACATTAATGAAATAAAAGATAAAAATTACATGATCATCTCAACTGGTGCAGAAAAAGCATTTTACAAAATATATTATCCTTTTGTGATAAAAACCTTCAGTAGGTTGGGTACAGAAAGATCTTACCTCAACATAATAAACATCATATATGACAAAACCACAGCTAACATTATAATTAATGGTGAAATATTGAAATCCTTTTCCCTAAATTCAGGAAGAAGAATGCACACTCTTATCTCTCTTATTCAATGTAGTACTGGAAGTGCCAACTAGAGCAATCTGGCAAGACAAAGAAATAAAAGAAACCCAAATTGCAAAGGAAGAAGTGAAATTGTCATTATTTGGAGGTGATATGATTTTATATAATGAAAATCTCAAATACTCAACTGAAAAATTTTTGGAACTAATCAATGAATTCATTAAAGTTACAGGGTATTAACTCAACATATGGAAATCAGTTGCATTTCCATATAATAATAATAAATAACTGAAAAAGAAATAAAACTACCCCATTCACAATGGCATCAAAATAATAAAATACCTAGGAATAAATTTAACCAAGGAAGTGAAAGATCAGTACAATAAAAAGTACAAGACTTTGAGGGAAAACACTGAAGAATACACAAACAAAATGGAAAGACATCCTGTGTTCATGAATCAAAAGGATTAATATTGTTAAAATACTACCAAAGCCATCTATAGATTCAATGCCATCCCTATCAAAATTTTGATGACATTCTTCACAGAAATAGAAAAAAAAATCTTAAAATTTGTGTGGAATGACAAGAGACATCAAATATTCATCACAATCCTGAGAAAGAACAAAGACAGAGGTATCACACTTTCTGACTTCAACCTATACTACAAAACTATGGCATAAAAATAGACATCAACCAATGGAACAGAATGAAGAGCTCAGAATTAATCCCCCAGAAATATGGTCAACAGATATTCAACAAAGGAGCCAAGAACACACAACAAGAAAAAGATAGTCTCTTCAACAAATGGTGCTGGGAAAACTGGATACACATAAACAGAACAATGAAATTGGACCTTATCTTGTACCACATACTAAAATTGCATCAAGGACTTAAATATAAGACCTGATACACTAAAACTCCTAGGAGAGGGCTTCCCTGGTGGTGCAGTGGTTGAGAGTGCGCCTGCCGATGCAGGGGACACGGGTTCGTGCCCCAGTCCGGGAAGATCCCACATGCTGTGGGGCGGCTGGGCCTGTGAGCCGTGGCCGCTGAGCCTGTGCGTCTGGAGCCTGTGCTCTGCAGCAGGAGGGGCCACAGTGGTGAGAGGCCCGCGTACCGCAAAAACAAAACAAAACAAAAAAACAAACAAAAAACCTCCTAGGAGAAAACTTGGGGAGGAAGCTTCACAACATCGGTCTTGGCAATAATTTTAGGTATAACATGAAAACCACATATAGCAATAGTAAAAATCAAATGGGACTACATCAAACTTAAAAACTTCTGCAAAAATTTAACAAACCAGAAGGCTACCTACAGATGAGAAAAAATCTTTTGCAAACCATATATTGGGTAAGTGGTTAATATCTAAAATGTATAAAGCACTTATACAACTCATTAACAACAACAATAACAACAATTTGCTTGATAAATGGTCAGAGGAACTAAATAGACATTTTTCCAAAGAGGACATCCAAAGGGCCAATATCACTAATCATCAGCGAAATGCAAATGAAAACCACAAGGAGATACCACCTCAAAATTGCTAGAATGGCTATCATCAAGACAAGAAATATCAATGGTTGGTGAGGGTGTAGAGAAAAGGGGACCCTTCAGTACCACTGATAGGAATGTAGGTAAATTGGTGCAGCCACAATGGAAAACAATGGAGGTTTTTCAAAAAATTAAAATTAGATGTATCATTTGATCCAGCAATTCACTTCTGGGTATATACCCAAAGGATATGAAAACAGGATATCAAAGAGATATATGTATTCTCATGTTTATTGTAGTATTATTCATAATAGTCAAGATATGGAACAACCTAAGTGCCCATCAAGTGATGAATGGATAAAAAAGATGTGGCATATATATACAGTGGAATATTAATCAGGCATGAGAAAAAGAATATTCTGCCATTTGCAAGACCATGAATGGACCTTGTGCACATTATGCTAAGTGAGAAAAGTCGGACAGAGACAAGTATTGTATGATATCACTTATATGTGGAATTTGGAAAAGCCAAACTTGTGACACCAGAGGGTAAAATGGTGGTTACCAGGGGAATAGGATAGATGCTGCTTAAGGGTACTGACTTACAGTGAGTAGTAAATAAATCTTAGAGATCTAGTGCACAGAATACAGACAACAATATTGTACCTTAGTTATCAAACTTGTTGTGACTAGAACGTAAGCACTCAAGCACTAAAAAGAAATGATAATTATGTAACATAATGGACATGCTAATTATAGCTACAGTGGCAATCATATTACAATATATAAATGTATCAAATTAAAATATTATACACCTTAAACTTGCACAATGCTGTATTTCAAATATATTTCAATTAAGAAAACAAGTTAAATGCTATCAACTTAAAATAGATGATTATAACTTGAAGATATTTTATGGAAGCCTTGAACTAGTCACAAAGGACAAAATACTGTAATAGATGCACAAAAGATAAAGAAAAATTAATAAATAAATCACTACAAAAAATCATCAAATAGCAAAGGAAGACAGGAATAGATGAAAAGAGGACAAAACAACTACAAAAGAGACAAACAACAATAAACCAAATAGCAATAGTAAGTCCTTCCTATAATTAAGTTAAATGTAAGTGGATTCAACTCCCTCATCAGAAATCATAGAGTTGCTTAATAGATCAAAAAACACAATTCAAGGATATACTATCTATAAGATATTCACTTTATCTTAAAACACACACAGGCTGAAAGTAAAGAGATGGGAAAAGATATTCTATGCAAATGGTAAACAAAGGAAGCAGCAGTGACTACACTTCTATCCAATAAGATAGGTTTTATGTCCAAAACTGTCTCTATAATCACAGAAGGTTATTATATAATGACAAATTTGGACAATTAAACCAGAAATTTAACAAGTATTAACATACACACACCCAATATCAAAGTACTTTAATATATAAAGTAGATATTCAAGATGTGAAGGGAGAAATAGAAAGCAGTACAATAATAGTCAGTGAATAAATACCCCACTTAAAATAAGTCATAGAACATGGAGGCAAAAAATTCAATAAAGAGACAGCTGATTTGAACATTATAGAGCAAATTGACCTAGCAGACACATACAGAAATTTCAGTCCAAAAGTAGCAGAATACACATTGTTTTCAAGCACATAAAACATTCTCAGGATAGATCATATGTTAGGTCACAAAACAAGTCTCAACACATTTAAGAAGACAGAAAGCATACCAAGTATCTTTTTGAGTCACAATGGACAAGACAGAATCTCCCAGAAAGGTACTTGTAACCTTATCTGGTGCCCCAATTTTTGCAGCAATCACCTGGGACACCTCTACATGGCCTGGCTCTGGTGGCTATCAGGGCTTATGTTCACAGTTTCCACAGGACTGTAAACAATGAATAAAAGAGTCCTTAAACAGCTACAAACCCTAGGGTGCAGCAAGAGGCAACAGATCCAGGAGCTTAGTCTCTCTGTGAAGGATGTCTATTAGCTAATCATAGATGCAGGGACAGGCTTCTAATTAAATATCTAACTAAGGACTGACCATAATCCCTTCTAGAGACCTCAGAAGGCAGGTGCTATCATGGAGCTCTCCCTCTGCTTCACTGTAGAATAGCAGCATCTCCCAAAGGGGAGCTCTTACATGCATTTGCTGTCCTGGCATTTACATCAGGTGTCATAGTTTTCATGGCTGCCATTCAGGGGATGCCCTTTGACCACCTGGTTCTGGTGGCCACAGAGGCTTTTGTTTTTGTGTCCCATAAAACTGTAACAACTGGAGACAGTTTTTAGCCAGCTACTACCCCCAAAGCACTACACAGACAACAGACTGAAACACACCCCCATTATTACTGGGAAAGAGGCTTATTTCTTAGTTCAGGAGCTTTGGCCTGAGGGGCAAGCTTCAGGTTTGGCATACACTTAGGGGCCTATGAAGCTGCTCTCAGGGAATGGCAAAGCAGATGCCATCTTTGGGATCTCCCTCTGATATCTCTGAGAAAAGAGTTTATCCAACTGAGTGGAGATCCTATTCATTTGTGACTGCCACCTAGGGGAAACCTCTAGATTGCCTGGCTCCTGTGACTGCTTATGCTTGCAGCCCCATAGAATTGTATGTATTTGCATACCTTAAAAGCTACTGACTAAAGGTCTGGCTTCCAATCAGCCTAAATCTAGGTGCCAACTAAGATCCTCCCTTTTGGAATACTGACAGGTCTTGGCACACTCTCAACAACTGAGAGCTATTAAAACATAATAGGCTGCTGGAACAGTCTCAAAGGTTTGAGAGACAACCAAGAACTAGGGCAGGGCTGAATGACAAGTTTCATCTTCTACACAAGGCCACTTCCTCAAGACTAGGAAAGTTGTTGTATCTAATACATAGTAACAAACAGAGAGTCAAGCAAAATGAAGAAACAAAGGGATATGATCCAAAAGAAGAGAAACATAAACCTCACGGGAAAAAAACCCTTAATGGAACAGAGGTAAGTAATTTACCTGATGAAGAGTTCAAAGCAATGATCATAAAGATACTCACTGAACTTAGGAGAATGAACACTCTGAGAACTTCAACAAAGAGAGAAAATATATAAAAAGAAAAAAATGAAAGTACTAAACAGAAGTCACAGAGCTGACAAATACAATAACTAAACTGAAAAATATAGTAGAGGGGTTCAGTGTCAGTCTAGATGAAGCAGATGGAAGGATCAGTGAACTTCAAGACAAGGCAGTGGTACTCATCTAACAGAGCAGAAAATAGAAAAAAAAGAAAAAAAAGTGAAGAAAGCTTAAAGGAATTATGAGACAACACCAAGTGGAATAACATTTGCATTATAAGGGTCCCAGAAGGAGAAGAGAAAGGAGCAGAAAAATTATTTGAAGAAATAATGGCTGCAAACTTTCCTAACCTGAGGAAGAAAATAGACATCCAGAACCAGAAAGCCCATAGAGTTTCTGACAAGATGAATCCAAAGAGATCCACTCCAAGACACATCATAATTAAAATGCCAAAAAGTAAAGACAAGGAGAGAATCTTAAAAGAAGCAAGAGAAAAACAATCTGTTACATATAAGGGAAACCCCATAAAATTATAAGCAGATTTTTCAGCAGAAACTTTGCAGGTCAGAATAGATTGGCACAATACAGTTAAAGTGCTGGGGGAAAAAATCAAATCATTATTGAGAATTGAAGGAGGGGTAAAGAGTTTTTCAGATAAACAAGAGCTAAACAGCTGATTATCACTAACCCAGCCTTACAAGGAATATTAAAGAACTTATTTAAGCTGAAAAGAAAGGGTGCTAATTAGTAAGAAGAAAACATATAAAAGAATAAATCTCACTAGAAAGGTAAATATATAGTAAAGATAGTGGATTTATCACTAATAAAGCTGGTGTAAAGGTTAAACACAAAAAATACTAAAAATAGCTATAACTATAAAAATTAATTAAGGGATACACAATATAAATAGATGTGAAATGTGACATCAAAAATATAAAACATGAAAAAGGGAGAGTAAAAATATTGAACATTAGAATGGGATCAAACTTAAGATGTTATCAAGTTAAAATAGACTGCTATAGATAAAAGTTGTTATATGAAGCCTCATTGTATCTACAAAACAAAGTCCTAGAGTAGATACACAAAAGATAAAGAGAAAGGAATATAAGCGAGCCACTAAAAAAGTCATCAAATGACTAAGAGAGCTAGAAAAGAAGACTCAAACATAGAAGAACTCCAAGCAGCCTAAAAACAATTAACAAAATGGCAACAAGTATATACCTATCAATAATTGCTTTAAATGTAAATGGACTAAATTCTCTAACCAAAGACACAAAGTACCTAAATGGGTACGTAAACAAGACCCATCTATATGTTGCCTACAACAGACTAACTTCAGATATAAGGACATGCAAAGACTGAAAATGAAGGGATAGAAAAACATATTACATGCAAATGGAAACAGGGGTACAGCTGGGGTAGCAATACTTATATAAGACAAAATATACTTAAAACAAAAATGTAATAGACAAAGAAGGACAGTACATAATAATAAAAATGTAAATCTAATGAGAGGATATAACATTTGTAAATATTTATGTACACAACAAAGGAGCACCTAAACATAAAAAGCAAATATTAAGAGACCTAAAGGGAGAAATGGACAGGAAAACAATAATAGGGGACTTTAATACTCCACTTACATCAATGAATAGATCATCTAGACAGAAACTTAATAAGGCAACATTGCCCTTAAATGACACATTACACAAGATAGGTTAACAGATATACACAAAACATTTTACCTAAAATCAGCAGAATACGCATTCTTCTCAAGTGCACATGGAACATTCTACAGGTTATAATATGTTAGGCCAGAAAACAAGTCTTAATACGCTTAAGAGGACTAAATCATATCGAGCATGTCTCTGGCCACAATGGTATGAAACTAGAAATCAATTTATAAGGAAAAAAACTGGAAAATTTACAAATATGTAGTTGCAAATATGTGGATATTAAATGACATGCTTTTGAAAAACCAAAATGGTTCAAAGAAGAAATCAGAAGAGAAATTAAAAAATACTTTGAGAGAAGTGAAAATGGAAATATGACATATCAAAATTTATAGGATGCAGCAAAAGCGGTTCTAAGAAGGAAGATCACAGAATAAATACCTACTTCAAGAAACAAGAAACAACCTAAATTTACACCTCAAAAAACTAGGAAAAGAAAACAGTGAAGCTCAAAGTTACTAGAAGATAGGAAATAATAAAGATCAGAACAGAAATAAATGAAATATAGACTAAAAAGACAACAGGAACGATGAAACTATGAATCTGTTCTTTGAAAAGTTAAGCAAATTGACAAACCTTTATCAAGACTTATCAAGATTACCAAGAAAAGAGAATCCTCAAATAAAATAAGAACTGGACAGCTACATGTAAAAGAATGAAATTAGAACAGTCTCTAACATCATATACAAAATAAACTAAAAATATATTAAAGACCTAAATGTAAGACCAGATACTATAAAACTCCTAGAGGAACTCATAAGCAGAACCCTCTGTGACACAAATTGCAGCAATATTTTTTTGGATACATCTCCTAAAACAAAGGAAATATATGCAAAAATAAACAAGTGGGACCTAATTAAACTTTAAAACTTTTGCACAGCAAAGGAAACCATCAACAAAATGAAAAGACAACCTAGGGAATGGGAGAAAATATTTGCAAATGATATGACCCATAAAGAATTAATATCCAACATATATCAACAGCTCATACAATTTAGCATTAAACAAACAAACAAAAAAAAAAACAGCCTAATTACAAATGGGCAGAATAACTTAACAGAAATTTTTCCAAAGAGGATAAGCAGATGGCCAACAGGCACATGAAAAATGCAGAGCATCACTAATTATCAGGGAAATGCAAATCAAAACCACAATTAGATATCACCTAAAACCTGTCAGAATGGTGATCAACAAAAAACACAAATAACAAATATTGGCAAGGATGTGGAGAAAAAGCAACCTGGTACACTGCTGGTGGGAATTTAAATTGGTGCAGCCATATATATATATATATGTGAACATTAATTTGAAAAGATGCATGCACCCCAATGTTCATAGCAGCACTATTTATAATTGTCAAGATACGGAAGCAACCTAAGTGTCCATCAACAGATGAATGGCTACATATACACAATGAAATACTACTCAGCCATAAAAAAGAAGGAAATTTTGCCATTTGCAGCAACTTGGATGGAGCATTATGCTAAGTGGAATAAGTTAGAGAAAGAAAAATACTATATGATATCATTTATATGTGGAATCTAAAAAATACAACAAACTAGTATATGTAACAAAAAAGAAGCAAACTCACAGATATAGAGGACAAACTAGTGGTTACCAGTGGTGGGGGTGGGTAATACAAGGTAGGAGAGTGGGAGGAACAAATTACTAGGTGTAAAATAGGCTGCAAGAATGCATTGTACAACATGGGGGATATAGCCAACATTTTGTAATAACTTTAAACTGAGTGTAACCTTTAAAAACTGTATAAAAATTTAAATTTAAAAAAATGGAAGAGAGGTTATAACTAATACCACAGAAATACAAAAGGTCATGACACTACTATGAACAATTTTACAGCTAAATATTAGACAACTTAGAAGAATTGAATAAATTTCTAGAAACATACAAACTTCCAAGATTGAATCATAAAGAAATAGAAAATCTGAACAGACAGATTACTAGTAAAGAGATTGAATCGATAATCAAAAACATCCCAACAAATACAAGTCCAGGACCAGATGGCTTCACTGGTGAATTCCACCAAACATTTAAAAAGGAATTAATACAATCTTTCTTAAACTCTTCCAAAAAAATAGAATAGAATGTTACCCTGATACTAATGCCAGACAACGATGCTACAAGAAGAGAAAAATACAGGTCAATATCCCAGATGAATATAGAGGCAAAAATTCTCAATAAAATATTAACAAACTGAATTCAACAATACATTTAAAGGATCATACACCATGATTAAGTGGGATTTATTCCAGAGATTGGAAGATAGTTTTAACCCACAAATTGATTAACATGATATACCACATTTACAGAATGAAGGATAAGAATTATATGATCATCTCAATAAATGCAGAAAAGGCACTTGACAAAATATGACATCCATTTATGATAACAATAACAAAAAAAACCTCTCAACAAAATCGGTATGGAGGGAAAGTACCTTATCATAATAGAGGCTAAATATGACAAGCCCACAGCTAATATCATACTCAAAGGTGAAAAGATGAAAGCTTTTCCTAAAAGATCAGAAACAAGACAAGGATGCCCACTCTTGCCACTTTTATTCAACATACTATTGGAAGATCTAGCCAGAGCAAGTAGGCAAGAAAAATAAATAAAAGGCATCCAAATTGGAAAGGAAGAAGTAAAACTGTCACCATTTGCAGATGACATGTTACCATACATAGAAAACCCTAAACACCCCACAAAAAAACGTTTAGATCAACTAATTCAGTAAAGTTGCAGGATATAAAAGCAACATACAGAAATCAGTTTCATTTTCATATGCTAAGAATGAAATGTCTGAAAAAGAAATAAAGAAAACTCTCCAGTTTACAATAGTTAAAAAGCAAAATACCCAGGAATAAATTTAACCAAGGAAATAAAAGATTTGTCCAACAAAATGTACAAGATTTTGTTGAAAGAAATTGAAGAAGACACTAACAAGTGGAAAGACATCCCTCATTCATGGATCAGAAGATTTAATATTGTTAAAATGTCCATATTACCAAAAGCTACCTATGGATTCAGTATAAGATCTATCAGAATTCCTATGGCATTCTTCACAGAAATAGAAAAAACAATTCTAAAATATTTATGTAAACATAAGAGACATAGAATTGCTGAACAATCTTGAGAAAGAATAGCAAAGCCTGAGGAATTGAAATCTTTACATTAAAGACTTGAATGTAAGGCCTGAAGTCATGAAACGCCTAGAAGAAAAGACAGATGGTAAACTCCTTGGCAAAGATTTTTTTTTTTAATCTGACCTCAAAACCTAAAGCAAAAATAAACAAATGGGACTACATAAAACTAAAAACCTTCTGCCCAGCCAAGGAATCTATAAACAAAATGAACAGGAGAAAATATCTGCAAATCACATATCTCATATGGGTTAATATCAAAATATCTAAAGAACTCATAAGACTCAAGAGCAAATAAACAGTCTGATTAAAAAATGGGCAGAGAATGTGAATAGACTTTTTTTAAAGAAGACATACATATGGCCAACAAGTACATGAAAAGATACTCAGCGACACTAATCATTGGAGAAATGCAGATCAAAACTACAAAGAGCTATCACCACACACCTGCTGGAATGGCTATTATCAAAAAAACAAGAGATAACAAGTATTGGCAAAGATGTGGAGAAAAGGGAAGGCTTGTGCACTGCTGGTGGGAATGTAAATTGGTACAGCCAATATAGAAAGCAGTATTGAGGTTCCTCAAAATATTAACAATATGATCCAGCAATTCCACCTCTGGGTATTTATCTGAAGAAAATGAAAACACAAATTCTTAAACATATACAAACCCCTATGTTCATTGCAGCATTATTTACAACATACAAGATATGGAAACAATCTAAGTATCCATTAATAGATGAATGGATTTTTAAAAATCTTGTAATACTATTCAGCCATAAAATGGAATGAAATCTTGCCATTTGTGACAACATGGATGGACCTTAAGGGCATTACCCTAAGTAAAATAAGTCAGACAGAAGGACAAATACTGTAGGATCTCACTTATATGTGGAATCTACAACACAAACACAGAAAATAACCAACTTCATAGATACAGAGAACAGATTTTTTCGCCAGAGGCTGGTTGTGGGGGGAGAGAAATAGGGGAAGAAGGTCAAAAGATACAAACTTCCAGTTTTAAAATAAGTCATGGGGATATAAACTATAGCATGGCGACTACAGTTAATAACATCGTACTGCTTTTTTACAATTGCTAAGATAGTAAATCTGAAGGGTTCTCAATACAAGAAAAAATATTGTTAAAACCATGTAAGGTGACATGCTGACTAGATTTATTGTGATGATTTTATAGTGTATACACATATCAAATCATTGTGTTTTATACCTGAAACTAATATAATGTTTTACGTTAATTATACCTAAACTTTTTAAAAAGAGAAAGAGTTGGCAGAGGGGGAAGAACTAAAGAAACGTTTCTCAAATGGAGCAATACAAATGGCCAACAGGAATAAAAATGTGCTCAATGTTACTATTTATCAGAGTGATGCAAATATTGTTGGGGAAACTATAGATACACATGCAAAAGAATGAAGTATCTCACATCACATACAAAAATCAACTAAAAATGTATCCAAGACCTGAATGTAAGAGAGCTGAAAGTGTAAACTTCTTAGAAAACATAGTGATAATTCTATAGGATGTTGGATTTGGCAATGGTTTCTTAGGTATGTCAGAAAAAGAGATAAACTGGATTTCATCAAAATTAAATTTGTTTGGTCTTCAAAGTACATCATGAAGAGAATGAAAAAACAACCTATAAAATGGTAGAAAATACTGCAAATCTTGTACCTGACAATGGTCTAGTACCTAGACTTTATAAAGAACTCTAGTACCTAGACTTTATAAAGAACTCTTCTATTCGGCAACAAAATGACAACCCAAATAAACAAAGGAGAAAAGGCTTGAATAGGCATCTTTCCAAAGAAGATATACAAATGTCCAACCAGCACGTGAAAAGATCCTAAACACAGCTCTTCATTTGAAAAATGCAAATCCAAACAACAATGAGATATATCACTTCATACTCAGTAGGATGGCTATAATCAAGAACTCGGATGGGGAAAAAAAACAAGTCTTGGCAAGGAGAAATTAGAACACTTGTAGATTGCTGGTGGGAATATAAAATGGCAAAGCTTCTGTAGAAATCAGTTTTGTGATTTTTTAAAAAATAATTTAAACAAAAATTACACAATATCCAAAAATTCTTCCTCAGGTACCTAATATCATTTTTAAAAGATAGTCAAACATAAACTTGTATACAGATGTTTATATTAGCACTATTCACAATAGCACAATATGGAAACACTCAAATGACCATCAAATGATGAAAGGAAAAACGTTACATACCTTTAGTGTAGGATCTTATTCAGCCAGTAAAAAATGAAATACTGATACATGCTATAATGTGAATGAAACTTGAAAACTTTACGCTAAGTGAAAAAAGGCAAACAGAAAAAAAAATCACGTATTGCATGATGCCACTTATATGAAATATACAGAATGTGTAAATCCATATAGACTTAAAGCAGATTAGCAGTTTACAGGGATTGGGAGAAAAATGAATAAAGAGTGGACCACTTGATGGGTAAGGAGTTTTCACTTGGGGTGATGAAAATGTTTCGGACCTAGATAGAGGTGATCATTTTACAATGTAGTGAATACATTAAATGCCAGACAATTGTACATTTTAAAGTGGTTAATTTTATGTTATGTGAATTTTACCCCAATTAAAAAAGAGTGAATCCAGAATAGTCTTACTAATGTGGTCAGATAGTGAGAAGACTTAGAAATTTTGTTTCTTTTATATGCATGTGTGATATGTATATTTCAAATTGTATTTTATCTGATTAAAGAGTTAAATATATTTAAGTAAATTTCATTCATTTCGTTCACAGACCGGAGTCCTTCTACCATGTATTCCTAATGTTACTCTGAGCTTAGACTCCCTGAGTATCTACTGGATGCTTTACTTAAATTATGTTTCATAATCTTTAAAATAAGAAAGAAAGGTACATATTTCCTATATCTTAAATGAGCAAACTGAGGCAACAGGAGTAAAATAAATTTTCCTATGTTTATAGCTACTAATTGTCTGCATCTTAATTCAAACTCAAGTGGACCCATTGCCTATAACTGTCTCCATATTGGCACTCTGCTTTTTGTCACTTAGTCATAAGCAAACTATATAGCCTCTTCTACACTGTATCCAGATGTAAAATAGCAATGTTGGATTAGATGACTACATTCAACAGAATTCTGTAATTAATTATTCTTACTGGCTTTCAAACCCTCTTGGTGGCTGTGTGATACTGGGAATAAACAGTACCATCTTATATTTCATAGGTTTGAAAAAATGAATAGTTTATATGGTGGTGCCAAGATGTGAGCTGCTTTATAGCAAGTGTTACGCAAAGAATGCCAAGTTACCCCAAAGTTCAGAGAATGAGCAGCCTAGTAATAAGTATAACTCTACTGAAGACAAGTAGTTGATATAGTTCATATAGTTTTCTATGAAATGTTCTAATGTTATTAACAGTAGGCAATTTAAAAGTTGGGTATTAGAATATTTTACCTTCTGACATTAGCTCAGATGTTGGGGTTGAGTTCATCCAAACTACTAACGTTCTGAATTTATATGAGTTTTATAGTATGTAAAATTATAAACTGTTAGTTATGTTTTTATATGATATATATTTATTTACTAGAAGAGATATATACTATATTAGTAGTCTCTGAAGTGCTCTTTGAGTAACTCTCAAATCTTAACAAATAATACAGATTGTTCTCATTTAAAGTTTAAGAAGGAATATAAAGAACACAGAAGATTGCATTATGTACATCTACTTCCTTCAATTTTTAGTGAAAATGACTATATATTAAGGCAATGGAATTGAACAAACTACTAAATTTCACATAATTGAATTTTAATATGTGAAGACTACATTATATATGATAATAATTAAACCAATGGTTGTCCCACTTAAAAATATGGACAAATTATATATATATATATATATATATGCATGTGTTTATTAATGTAAACACTTATACAAATAAGAAACAATAAATTTGATAATTATTTGACAGAAATTTACTAGAAGATATAACAAATGAATTTTGTAAGTGAAAGCATATATTGTTCCTGATATTATTTTTTTTTAATACATTCTTTTCTAAATGAATGTATAGGCTTAATGTAATTTTTCTTATACTTTCAGGCAAAACTGTGGGGAGCTTTTAGGAGGATAGAGGAGACATTTGAAAATTTTCATGCTTTTCTGAAAAAATAGGCAAGAATATCCAGATGCATTTTGACCAGGAAAAGGAGGGTTGTGACCTATTAGTCAAGAAATATACTATAAACCTGCTGTAATTATTACAATGTATTACTTATGCAAAAAAAGTCAAATTGATTAAAGTAGAAGATTGGGCACCTAGAAAAAAATTCTTCCCCAACAGCAAAAGTAGCATTTAAAATTAGTAGAGAAAACAGGTAAGTTATTCAGTAGAAGCTACTAAGAAACCTGGCTATAATTTGGGAGAAAATAGTATTTTTCACACCTCATACTTTATATTGACACTATTTTCAGCTAGATTAAATGTATCAATATAAAAAAATGGCTTGAAGCAAACAGTTATGAACATTTAGTTATTCATATGGTACTGAGGTTTGCAAGTAGTAAAAGTATATGAAAACACTTCTGGTTTCCAGTCTGGCAATGTAAGGAGTTTGGAAGTCTCCATTCCATCCTAACAAAATATAAAAAGCTGAATATATATATATATATGGTTATGTAAAATGAAATAAATGACAGCAATAAAATATGGTACAGGAGGGAGAGAGGAGTTAGGATAATTTTGTTATTATAAGGTACTTTTACTACCTATGAAATGGTACAATAATATCTATGTGCATGTAAATATATAAGCATATTTTTCTGATGAAAATATATAAATATTTATATAATAAAGTGTTATTTGATATATAGAAATACATATTAAATATAGAAATTTATATTTTCTCATAAAACTGATAAAAAGTATATATATATGTAACATTGTATCACTTCATTGGTAGTGCAAATACCGTGTGTGTGTGTGTGTGTGTGTGTGTGTGTGTGTAGAGACAGACAGAGAGACGCAGGCCCTGTTTTCCCGGCTCCTGCTCTCAAGTCAAGCTTTGATGAGGCACCTCCCCTTTGCTGGGCCTCAATTTCCTGGTCTGTACAGCATGAACATTGGCCTGGATAACCTCTTGAGGTCCTTTCCTACTCTTAAAGGAGGGGACTATCAGTGAACAGGTAGAATTGAAATTAAAAACACAATGTCAATTACCTTAGCACCCTAAAAAATGAAGTTCTTAGTATTAATCTAAGAAAATGTGTATAAGAAAATGTGTATGAGAAAAACTATAATACTCTGATGAAAGAACTTAAATGAGAAATATATGGAGAAATATTCCATGTCTATGCATAGGATAACAATATTGTCAGGATGTCAGTTCTTCTCAACTTGGTTTATAGATTCAATGCACTCTCAATCAAAATCCCAGCAAGTTAAATTTGTGGATATTAACAAATTAATGCTAAAGTATAAACAGAGAGGCAAAAGACCAGAACAGGCAACACAATATTGAAGCAGAAGAATAAAGTCAAAGAACTACCTGGCTTCAAGACTAACTAGAAAGCTATAATAGTCAATATGATGTGGTGTTGGCCAAAAAATAAATAGATGAATAGAAGAGAGTGGAGAGCTCAGAGATATACCCTCAGAAATACAGTTAACTGATCTTTGACAAAGGGTAAAGACAATACAATGGAAAAAGATAGTCTTTTGAACAAATAGTGCTGGAACGACTGGATACCGACATAAAAAAAAAAAAAAAGAATCTATACCAGAACTTACAACCATCTGAACAATTCAAAGTGAATCTCAGACCTCAAAGAAAAACATAAAACTATAATATTCCTAGAAGATAACATAGGAGAAAATCTACATAACTTGGGGTTTGGTAATGACCTTTTAGATACAATACCAAAGGCATGATACATTAAAGAAATAGTTGCTAAGCTGGACTTCATTAAATTAGAAATTTCTGATTTGCAATAGACAATTGCAAGAGAATGAGAAGAAAAGCCACAAACTGGGAAAATATATTTTAAAAATAACAGTCCATCTGATGAAAGACTGTTACCTAAAATATACAAAGAACATTTCAGAGTCAACAATAAGAAAACAGCCCAGTTAAAGAAAGGGCCAAATACCTTTACAGACACTTCACCAAAGAAGATATACAGATGACAAATAAGTACATGAAAAGATTTTCCACATCATTTGTTACTAGGTAAATGCAAATTAAAACAGTGAGATACCACTACACACCTATTAGAAAGGCCAAAATCCAGAACACTGACACTACCAAATCTGTCATGAATGTGGAGCAACAGAACTCTGATTCATTGCTGGTGGGAATGCAAAATGGGATGGCCACTTAGGTGGAGGACAGTTTGGAAGTTTCTTACAAAAGTAATCATGTTCTTAACATGTGATCCAGCAATGAGGCTCCTTAGTATTTACCCAAGCAGTTGAAAACTTATGTCCACACAAAAACCTACTCATAAGTGTTTATTGCAGCTTTATTCATAATTGCCAAAACTTGGAAGCAAACAAAGTGATCTTTAATAGGACTGATATATAAATTGTGTACATCCATACAATGGAATATTATTCAGTGCTAAAAAGAAATGAGCTATCAAGCTATGAAAAGATGTGGAGGAACCTTAAATGATTATGACTAAGTGAAAGAAGCAATCTGTAAAGGCTACATACTGTATGATTTCAACTAGATGACATTTTAGCAAAGCAAAACTATGGAGAAAATAAAAAGACTAGTGGCTTCCAGTGGATAATGTGAAGGGAGAAGTTAACAGAAAGAACACAAAGGCCTTCTATGGCAGCAAAACTATTCTGTCTAAAACTATAATGGTAGATACATGTCAATACATTTGTCAAAATCCACAGAAAGTACACTACCAAGAGTGAAACCTAATATGAACTATGGACTTTGGGGGATAATGATGCGGCAGTGTAGGTCCATCAACTGTAACAAATGTACCATGAGGGATACTGATAATTGTGAGGGCTATGCAGTTTAGGGGCAGGGAGTGTATGTGAAATCTATGAGCGTCTGTTCAATTTTGCTAGAAACTAAAGCTGCTCTCAACATAAAGTTACTTTAAAAATTGGAAATATTCAATCAAAAACTGATGAAATATATACACTACGAAACATAAGGTAGATAGCTAGTGGGAAGCAGCCGCAGAGCATAGGGAGATCAGCTAGTTGCTTTGTGACCGCCTGGAGGGGTGGGATAGGGAGGGTGGGAGGGAGGGAGACGCAAGAGGGAAGAGATATGGGAACATATGTATATGTGTAACTGATTCACTTTGTTATAAAGCAGAAACTAACACACCATTGTAAAGCAATTATACCCCAATAAAGATGTTAAAAAAAATTGATGAAATAACTACTAAAATTACAACATTCTATATGGTAAACATTCAAAATAAAATTAAATGCTAATCCATGTCAGAAAAAAAATATAATGACCCTCCAGGAATCATCCATATGTGAATCCACTCAGTATTCCTCATGTAAAAAAGCTAACATGTACCATAGGCAATATAATATCCATGTGTTGATAAATCACGTTTTATGTACATAGCACTAATTTTGAACTCTACGTTTAACAAAGCAAATTCAACAGCTATTACATATGAATTATCTAATGGTGTGCTATTTTTAATTATATATTAAGGGAAGAATTATCCTAAATACATTAAAATGATTATGTATTTATAAAACAAATTTTAGAAGGAAACTCCATTCTTTCTCTGTCTCACTCAATGTGTGAAGGTATCAAATCTCTCTCTCTCTCTCTCTCTCTATATATATATATATACACACACACACACATATAAAATCACCTCAAATATATATGTTTAATATACATACTTTAAAAAATCACCCAAAAATTTAATCTCTGTTCATTTCCTCACAAATCTGTAGTTTTAATATTTGGGCAATTCTCAACTAGATGTCTCTTTCCTGCTTCCCCTGGGGTCAGTAGGGCTCATGCCTGCTGCTGGCAGGTTCACTGTGATGGCTGATCACATGCCATCTCCTTCACAAGTATGGATGTTGTGCAGAACTTTTGGCTGGGACACCTAGTTATGCCTCTCCACATGCTAGCTCACATGGCAACTGGGTTCCAAGAGGGTCAAAGCAGAATTCGCAAAGGCTCTAAGGCCTTAACTCAGAAGTGACACGATATCACTTACAACCACATTGTAATGGTCAAAGAAATTCACATGAGCAATCTAGACACAAGGAGCAGAAAAGGTACTCCAAATATTGAGGAGAGAAACAGAGAAGTCACACTGAAAAACAATGTGTCTATAAGAGGTATTAGTCATGGCAGGCCAATGTCATAACAAATGATTCTAGTAGACTGAACATTTTGGCAGCTTTCAGTGACGGTACAGGTTGAAAAGATTTGTAAAGCTCTGCTTTGGGCATGAAAAAGGTGAGAGGTTAATAAATGGTAGAAAGGAAATGAAACCTTTGACCAAGATGCTTATCTATGGATGCCATGCCATACCTATAAATAGGAAATTTAATTTTATCATCTTGACCATATTTGCACATATTAGAAAACAGATTCCTTAGTTCTGATCTATCTTTCAGTCAGCCTATTCCACTCATTGATACTGAGAGTGTTTCCACATATGGATTATTGCTTGGGATCATCAGTGATGTCATTCATTTGAAAAAGGGTAGGATGGTTTCAGGTCTTATCCTATATGGTACTATCTACTCATGATGCTAAAAATGAAAGAAATAGATCAATTGATGGAGAGAGGAAGAAGAGAAAAGAAAAAATTAAAAAAGAATATGCTTACGAAGAAAATGACATATACCAAAAACTTGCTAAAATATAACCCTGCTAATTAATACATATTAATTTGTTTTAGTTTATTCCCCAAAACTAAGTATTCCCCAGAGACAACAATAGTGTTTCTAACAAATGTTTTCACCTTGGGTCATCAACAATGTCAAAATAATGTGCTAAATTTTCATGAGGTGCTTGGGGCAGGAAGCGAAGATTTTCCAAAAAAAAAAAAAAAAAGTTACAGATCAAATGATGCTGACAGCTAAATCAAACTAGTAGGATGACCCAAATAGAAATAGTTATTGCAGACAAATAATTCATGTATATGTTACATATATATCAACTACATATGTATACACACATACATATTTTTATGTCTTTTAAAATATATGTATATACTTTTACATATATACATAAAACTTATGTTAAACAATGTTATTACTAACACAAGAAAATGTCACCATCATCCAAAAACCAAAACAAAACAGAATTACACACACACACACTTTCTAGGATGCATTCGCCAAACACTCCTTCTGATAGTTATATATATGTATTTATATGACTAGACACAAAGTAAAACCCTTCATCTTAGGCACAGATGGATTTATGAGTCATTGAGTTCAACCTTAACTTTTCATGTACTCTTCATTTTCTGTTCTTCCCTACGAAGTTATTTCTCTCCTCCCGGGGGTTCAGGGTATTTTGTATCTTTGATGCTTTCCTCCAACTTTAAAAAGAAAGTCCCATTATCATAGGAATAAACTGGAGGCAATATGCTCAATGATCAAGGTATCAGATACTATAAATACCTTGGCACTGAATAGCGCCTTCTGGCAGTGGTTCATACCCACAGGAGACTGAATCTGTTTCCTCACTATCGTATTTATGTCAAGCATCATGATATTAATGGGAAACACTTTGTTAACCTCTATGTTCTCTTGATAATTTCAGTCTTTCCCTTTTACTGATTCAAACTCTCTAGTGTTAATGCAGGTAAGACTGTTAACTAGGTATATTTTATGTTATTCAAAACTCATAATATAAGCATGCATATGCACTCAGATATTTCAGGTTGCTTATACTTTGACCTCTGAGGAAAATGTTTTGAAATGTAAGGATTGTATGTGATGTTAATATGATAATAGGACATAAAATAAAAATATTAACAGAAACCAAATACTCAGATATAACCAGTATATATTTCTATTAAAAGTATAAATGGCTTGATGTGAAAGAGGTTTAATACAGTTATTATTTAAAGTGAAAACGCTGCATGGAACAGAACTGTGTAAAGACAGTTCCATGCATAACTTTCCAGTATCTATCCTTTAGGGTATGCCACCATTGGTACTTGACTTCAGACTGACCCAACCAAGTTTTAGTCAACAGAGAAGTAAATGTAAATCATTTTGGGGCCTAAAGTAAGCTGGAATATGAGAGAGATTGTGGTGTTTTCTATCCAATTTATCTCTGCCTTTCTGGTACTCAGACAAACTGGACACTTTCAGTTCTTTGAGAAACTTTTTAGCCTTCTCATTAGTTTAATGAAAAACACAATCAATGCGTCTGCATTAATCTCAGCTTTCATAAAGCATACCATTTACTCCATTTCTTGTTTAAAAACTCCCAAACTTATTCCCTCCTCATTTCACTCATAGAAGGAATAACATAGTTACTTTCTTGGATACCCTGGCATATATAATCCAGGGAATGCGAGAAAGTCAAACACTTTTTATCAAGGCTTTTATGAGGATCATGGGCCATTTGAAAATTTCATTAGAACTACAGTCACTACACATAGAAGAATTGAAATACACAATTTTCTGTGTACCATATACCATATCAAGGAGCTAACCGATCCCATAAATCATATTCATAGACCTTCTAGGGTACATGGGTGAAAAAAATTACCCATTTTGATAACCGAATATATATATGCATTTTATATCTACATCTATATATCTATACCTTACATTTGATATAAAATTGTTATTGGATAGTTCTACAGAACAGTAATAAATTTCAGAGAGACTCCCAAAACCCTCTTTTTACCATTTGTTTTAAGAAAAAAATGATCAACTTATTGCCATCTTACATTAAATCTACCCACAACTAGACGAAGTACAATATATTCAAAAACACACAAACACACGCAGAGTGGGCATCCTTCTCTAATTCCTGATCTTAGAGGAACTATTTTCAGCTTTTCACAATTGAGTATTATGTTAGCTGTGGGTTTGTCATAGATGGCCTTTATTGTGTTGAGGTATGTTCCCTCTATGCCCACTTTCTGGAGGGTTTTTATTATAAATGGATGTTGAATTTTATCAAAAGCTTTTTCTGCATCAAGTGAGATCATAAAAAGCCATATGGTTTTAATAAGATCATAGTGATCATACGTTTTTTATTCTTCAATTTGTTAATGTGGTGTATTACGCTGATTAATTTGCAGATATTGAAAATTCCTTGCATCCCTGGGATAAATCCCACTTGATCAAAGTGTATGATCCTTTTAATGTATTGTTGGATTTGGCTTGCTAGTATTTTGCTGAGAATTTTGTATCTATGTTCTTTGGTGATATTGGCCTATAATTTTCTTTTTTTGTGGTACCTTTGTCTGGTTTTGGTGTCACGGTGATGGTGGCCTCACAGAATGAGTTCTGAAGTGTTCCTTCCTCTGTAATTTTTTTTCCTCTAAAATCAGGAACAAGACAAGGATGCTCACTCTCTCCTTTTATACAAAATAGTTTTGGAAGTCCTAGCCACAGCAATCAGAAAAGAAAAAGAGGGCTTCCCTGGTGGCACAGCGGTTGAGAGTCTGCCTGCTGATGCAGGGAACGCGGCTTCGTGCCCCAGTCCGGAAAGATCCCACATGCCACAGAGCAGCTGGGCCCGTGAGCCACAGCCACTGAGCCTGCGTTTCTGGAGCCTGTGCTCCGCAACAGGAGAGGCCACAACAGTGAGAGGCCCACGTACCGCAAAAGAAAAAAAAAAAAAGAAATAAAACAAATCCAAATTGTAAAATAAAACTGTCACTGTTTGCAGATGACATGATACTATACATAGAAAATCCTAAAGATGCTACCAGAAAACTACTAGAGCTCATCAATGAATTCAATCATGTTGCAGGATAGAAAAATAACACACAGAAATGTTACATTTCTATACACTAACAATAAAAGTCCAGAAAGAGAAACTAAGGAAAACTTCCCATTAACCATCACATGAAAAAGACTAAAATACCTAGGAATAAACCTACCTAAGGAGGCAAAAGATCCATACTAAGAAAACTATAAGAAGCTGATAAAAGAAATTGAAGATAACACAGATAGAAAAATATACTGTGTTCTTGGATTGTAAGAATCAATATTGTTAAAATGACTATACTACTGAAGACAATCTACAGATTCAATGCAATCCCTATCAAATTACCAATGGCATTTTTCACAGAATAAAAACAAAACAAATTTTTAATTTGAATGGAAAAACAAAAGACCCTGAATAGCCAAAGCAATCTTGAGAAAGAAGAACAGAGCCGGAGGAATCAGGCTCCCTGACTTCAGAATATACTACAAAGCTACGGTCATCAAAACAGTATAGAACTGGCACAAAAACAGACATATAGATCAATGGAACAGGACAGAAAGCCGAATAAGCTCATGCACTTATAGTCAATTAATCTACAACAAAGAAGGCAAGGATATACAATGGAGAAAAGACAGTCTCTTCAATAAGCGGTGCTGGGTAAAACTGGACACCTATATGTAAAAGAATGACATAGAACATTCTCTAACACCATATACAAAAATAAACTCAAAATGGACTGAAGACCTAAATGTAAGGAAGGACACTATAAAACTCCTAGAGTAAAACATAGGCAGAACACTCTTTGACATAAATCACAGCACTGTCTTTTTGGCTCCATCTCCTAGAGTAATGGAAATAAAAACAGCAATTAAAAATTGGGATCCAATCAAACTTAAAAGCTTTTGCACAGCAAAGGAGACCATAAACAACCCCAAAAGACAACCTACAGAATGGGAGAAAATATTTGCAAACAATGCAACTGACAAGGGCTTAATTTCCAAAATATACCAACAGCTCATACAGCTCAATATAAAACAAACAACCCAATCAAAAAATGGGCAGAAGATCTAAATACACATTTCTCCATAGAAGACATACAGATGGCCAAAAAGCACATGAAAAAGATGCTGAACATCATTAATTACTAGAGAAATGCAAATCAAAACTACAATGACCTCACACCTGTCAGAATGTCCATCATCAAAAAGTCTACAAACGATAAATGCTGGAGAGGGTGTGGAGAAAAGGGAATCCTCCTACACTGTTGGTGGGAATGTAAATTGGTACAACCACTATGGAGAACAGTATGGAGGTTCCTAAAAATCTAAAAAGAGAACTACCATATGATCCAGCAATCCTGGGCATATATCCAGAGAAAATCATAATACAAAAAGATACATGCACCCCAATGTTCACTGCAGCACTATTTACAATAGCCAAGACATGGAAGCAACCTAAATGTCCATTGACAGATGAATGGATAAAGAACATGTGGTATATATACACAATAGAATACTACTCAGCCATAAAAAAGAATGAAATAATGCCATTTGCAGCAACATTGGTGGGCCTAAAGATTATCATACTAAATGAAGTAAGTCAGAGAAAGGCAAATATCATATGATATCGCTCATATGTGGAATCTAACTTAAAAAGTGATACAAAGGAACTCATTTCCAAAACAGAAACAAAGTTACAGATATCAAAAACAAACTTAGGGTTACCAAAGGAGAAATGTGGTAGGGAGGGATAAATCAGGAGCTTGGGATGAACATACACACACTACTATATATAGGATAACCAACAAGGACCTACTGTATAGGACAGGGAACTCTATCCAATATTCTGTGATAAACTATATGAGACAAAAATCTAATAAAGAATTAATATATGTATATGTATATAACTCAATCACTTTGCTGTACACCTGAAATTAACACAACATTGTAAATCAACTACACTCCAATAAAATTAAAATTAAAAAACATACATTCACCCAATGTTCATAGGAGCACTATTTACAATAGCCAAGAGATGGAAGCAAACAAAATGATCACTGACAAATGAATGGATAAAGAAGATGTGGTGTATGTGTGTGTGTGTGTGTTTGTGTGTGTCTGTGTGTGTGTGTATATATATATATATATATATATACACACACAAATACATATACACACAATGAACCATAAAAAAAGAATGAAATAATGCCATTTGCAACAACATAGATGGACCTAGAGATTATCATAGTAAGTGAAGCAAGCCAGACAGAGAAATATCATATTATATCGCTTATATGTGGAATCTAAAAAAAAGATATAAATGAACTTATTTACAGAACAGAAATAGACACACAGCCATAGAAAACAAACTGACCAAATGGGAGGGGGGGAGGGATAAATTAGGAGGTTGGGATTAACATATACACACTACTATATATAAAATAAAATTTTAAAAACTACATGCAATAAACAAAGTCACACATACTTGCAGCCAAGCATATTTTAAGATATTAAATTTCATATTTTCCTCTCAATTCTTTTCTTATTATCTTATTGTAAGTAACATTTTTGATTGTCTGCCTTAAGGATTGTAGTGGCATTGGGATAAGTCCTAAGAAGGGACCATGGGAAGCAAACATAATCTGAAAGAATAGACTTTTCCCAAAAGCTTGAACCAAGTGGAGGAGATGTGTTAGGTATTCTAAAAAGGCATTGCCTTTGAGAATCAGGCAAGCAACTTGGGGGAGATTTCCAAGGACTGGAATGGGCCAGCACTCTGTAAGTCTCAGAAATGATTGGAATCCACACCCTGCTTCAAGGAATAATCCTGAGGAGGTTTGGAAGACCTCTTAGACAACCATCGACCACTGCATTTAGGAAGGCAGAATCTAGACTTTTGGATAGAATTGGAAGAAGTTTACCCTATCCAAGCCTGGCACAAAATTGGCAGGGCTTCCAAGGATCACAGTAGGGATGGAGAAAGATGAGGTAGAGAGTGTGTTAAAACTGATGCCATCTTCTGATGGTGCTATTCACTGTGATAGGGAACAGAAGCAAAAAAGTTGTTTGTAACATGGGAATAATATGGTGACTCTAAGTACAATTAAAATGCCTGTCATTCAGCCAAAAAGAGATTTCTCACAAGCAGGTAGATTTATGGAGCAAAAGATCAAAGATGACTCTGGAGATGTCATTTAGGCAACCATCTTCCATCATGTCCAAATACCCAGGACAGTTTGATTCAGAAAAATGCTTATAGTGTCTGGCCTTAGGCAGATCACTCTATGACATAAATCACAGCAAGATCCTTTTTGACCCACCTCCTAGAGAAATGTGAATAAAAACAAAAATAAACAAATGGGACCTAATGAAACTTAAAAGATTTTGCACAGCAAAGGAAACCATAAACAATACAAAAAGATAACCCTCAGAATGGGAGAAAATATTTGCAAATGAAGCAACTGACAAAGGATTAATTCCGAAATTTACAAGCAGCTCAGGCAGCTCAATAACAAAAAAACAAACAACCCAATCCCCAAATGGGCAGAAGACCCAAATAGATATTTCTCCAAAGAAGATATACAGATTGCCAACAAGCAAATGAAAGAATGCTCAACATCACTAATCATTAGAGAAATGCAAATCAAAACTACAATGAGGCATCACCTCACACCAGTCAGAATGGCCATCACCAAAAAATCTACAAACAATAAACGCTGGAGAGGGTGTGGAGAAAAGGGAACCCTCTTGCACTGTTGGTGGGAATGTAAATTGATATAGCCACTATGGAGAATAGTATGGAGGTTCCTTAAAAGATTAAAAATAGACTACCATATGACCCAGTAATCCCACTACTGAGCATATACCCTGAGAAAACCATAATTCAAAAACAGTCATGTACCACAATGTTTACTGCAGCACTATTTACAATAGTCAAGACATGGAAGCAACCTAAGTGTCCATCGACAGATGAATGGATAAAGAAGATGTGGCACATATATACAATGGAATATTACTTAGCCATAAAAAGAAACGAAATTGAGTTATTTGTAGTGAGGTGGATGGACCTAGAGTCTGTCTTACAGAGTGAAGTAAGTCAGAAAGAGAAAAACAAATACCACATATATATGGAATCTAAAAAAAAAATGGTCATGAAGAACCTAGGGAAAGGACAGGAATAAAGATGCAGACATTGAGAATGGACTTGAGGACATGGGGAGGGGGAAGGGTAAGCTGGGAGGAAGTGAGAGAGTGGCGTGGACTTATATATACTACCAAATGTAAAATAGATAGCTAGTGGGAAGCAGCGCATAGTACAGGGAGATCAGCTCGGTGCTTTGTGACCACCTAGAGGGGTGGGATAGGGAGGGTGGGACTGAGATGCAAGAGAGAGGTGATATGGGGATATAGAGATATGTATTGCTGATTCAATTTGTCATAAAACAGAAACTAACACACCAGTGTAAAGCAATTATACTCCAATAAAGATGTTAAAAAAATCATTAAAAAATGTTTATTACAACACTATCATAAAATATTAATTTTAAAATAGCATAATACAGGGTTCTGAGCATGCAAATTTCCATTCTCCATGTCACATTTTCTAAGAAACAAAGGTTATAAGCCCTCAATACCTATATTGTTAGTAGACTTTTTTAAGAACTTACTTTTTGTTTTATTCACTAAATATCCCAGTAAGATAATTATCTAATTTCAATAAAATAACGCAAAATTTTCATTCATAACCATTTCTCCACAGAGGAAAACGTATGCATATATCTACATAGACATACACACACACATACAAGGAAAAGAACAGAATGAAACTTATCAAAGGCATTGCCTCAATCATCTTTTGCTTTTTTTGGACATCACCACAGCCATTATTAAAGCCAAGATGAAAATATACTGGCAGTTACCAGATAGAGTTCAACAAGTTCAAGGGAAGTTGGTGCTACACCATAAACAAGTCCTGTAAGTTTTCCAAGTATAGATTTGCTTAGGAAAAAATCATGTATGTGATATTCCTGATGTATAAATAGGTAGGGTTGCATGTTTATTTAATCCAGATGTAGAGATTTTGACCTGGCCTCTTCAACCAAGATATTAAAAGTTCAGGAGCACTATAAGTACTGCTGTATATACAGAGTAATGTACATATTGAAATTGCACAAAAGTGACAGAGCAATGACAGCACAATGTCTTTTCCATCTGTAAACCGTCAGTTTTTTATAAAAACAACATTCAGCTGCCAATACTTTAGCATTTATCTTCCTTAATGTAAAATCAATATTTCAATGGAAGCTAATTAAACTGGACATTAACTAACAAAAACATTTTGTCTTTTCAAGTGACTTGGAAATAAAAGGATATTCAAGAACAAGTCAGCTATGAGTAAATGCTAATTGGCCTGCCGGCAGTTTATTAAACTGTTACATGGAAAAGGTGATTTATTTGATGATACAATTTATTAGTATTAATTCTGCTGCTAAATTGGCAGAAACTTCCTTACACTCAGCTAGTATAAGTAGTGAATGAAGGATCTAGCTTTGAATATTTGGGGAAATGAGGATCCACATACTTAAGAAAGGAAAGTATAGTTTGTCTGCTAGAAAGGATGGAACCCTCTTGACTGAAGTGAAACAGGCCAGAGAAAAGAAAAACACTGTTTTTGCCTCGATTCTTCTTTTATGAAGACCTCACTCATCCACTGCTCCCATACACATATGTTGGCATGTTGACAGATGTGGGAAGATTATAAAATATGAAAAATTACTAAATAGCAGAATATCCACTCAAATATGAATACAGACTCAAATTTAGACAAAATTAAAGTGAATATTCAAATAGCACTACATAATTTTTTTATTCCTAAAAAGACTGATAATATCTATTTTTATCTAAGATGTGGGAAATTACCTCTATTAGTTTCCTATTGCTGCTATAATAAATTACTATAAATTGTGGCTTAAAAATAATAATTTGTTGTTTTACAGTTCTGAAAGTCTGAAGACCACAACAGGTTGCATCAGGCTATAATGTCAGCAAGGCTGCATTCATTTCTGGAGACTCTAGGAGAGACTCTGTTGGCCTTTTCTAGCTTCTAGAGGCTGTGTGCACATCTTGGCTCCTGGCCCCCTTCCTCTGTCTTCAAAGCCATTAGTATTGTATCTCTGACTTTTTCCCCCCATATTTACATCTCCCTTTGACCACACCAGAAAGGTTCACAGCTTTTAAGGACAAGTGGGATTAGATTGAGCCTACATGGATATTCCAGGATTATTTCTCATCTTAATTTCCTTAATCTTAATCACAACTGCAGAGTCCCTTTTGTCATGTAAAATAACATACAGGTTCTGGGAATTAGGGTATGAACGTGTGTGTGTGTGTGTGTGTGTGTGTGTGTGTGTGTGTGTGTGTGTG